>NW_022589720.1:36236861-36348398 GCF_004348235.1 Phoca vitulina | reverse complement strand
AGGGGGGAGGGAGAGAAGGAGGGGGAAAGGGAATGAGGGGGGAAGGGAAGGAGGGGGAAGGGAAGGGAAGGGGGGAAGGGAAGGAGGGGGAAGGGAAGGAAGGGGGGAGGAAAGGAAGGAGGGGGGAAGGGAAGGGGGGAGGGGGAAGGGAAGGAGGGGGAAGGAGGGGGAAGGGAAGGAGGGGGTAGGGAGAGAAGGAGGGGGGAAGGGAGGGAAGGAGGAGGAGGGAGGGAAGAGAAAGGGAAGAAAGAAAAAAATTTTAACTTTATTGAAATTTCTGGTTTTTTCCTTTAATGCTTCTCTTATAGTTACTTAGATAAATCATTTAAGTAATTACCATTCATAAAATCCCAAGTTTCTCTTCCTGAAGGGGGTGTTTCTATTGGCAGCTACCAAGAAAAAAGAGTAAAAACTCAATTTGTATGACAAAAAATGTAATTCCTTTTTCATTCCAGGGACAGCCACAGAATAAATGCAAAGGTATTTAGGATCTTTGTAGGCCTCAGGAACTCTTATTTTGTTCCCACATCCTAACTTAAGCATAATTTTTACATAATTGGAAGAATTTATTTGAGTTGCAGTTGACTAATGATGTTCTGTAAACATGATATTAACAACTAATGTCTATTTTGTGATTTCCTTCTCATTTTTTTGTAAGTTTGGTATTTTTAAAAATAGTTAACTCTACTTCTTTTGTATATAATTTTGGAGTCTTTTTTGGTGCTGTTGTTTGTTTCACATTTTTAAAAATTTTCATAGGCTCCTGAGAAACATATGGACTCTGCTTGATGGTTATCTCATCCCTGGAAGCATTATAGCAACACCCAAAACGGGAAGGCCAGGTCACACACAACAGATTTGGCAATAGGTTTCTGGTTGTAATTTAAAGAACCTTCTGTCCCAAAATATGTTTCTTGCAGGTCTCCCACAATTAATCATTCTACTATTGATAAACATTTCTCCATCCTACCAGCCTCCCATGTGTATACATAAATAAATAAATGTTACTGCATTAACAAATTACTCTAAATCGTAGATTTAAAACAGCCATAAACATTTATTATCCAATTTTTGTGGGTCAGAACTTCAGGACCAGCTAACCTAGCAGGTTCCGGCTTGGGTCTCTCCGAGGTTATAATCAACGTATCCTCCAAGGGCACAGTCAACTCATGGTTGGCTAGGGCTGAAGAATTCTCTTGTAAGAATTCTCCCTCCCGTGGCTGGCTGACAAGTTGTACTAGCTGTTGAGGAAAGCTCAGCTCCCGGCCACAGCGGGCCTCTTCACAGGCTGCTCAAGGGTGCTTACAACATGGCCGCTAGCTTCCAGGGAGAGGAAGAGCCATGAAAGAGCAAGGCAGAAGTGACAAGTTCTCCTGGGATAGTCCTGAAGTCAGACACAGTCAGTTTCACCATAGTGTTTGTCAAAAGTGAGTCACCGAATGTAATAAACAACTCACATTTTTAGGGGAGTGAAATTAGTCTCTGCATTTTGAAGAAAGGGGTAGCAAATGACTTGGGGACATATTTTAACTACCACAGATCATGTAAGAATTCCGGAAGAGTTGTCCTTAATGAAGACAATGCTTTAACTCAGATAAAAAGAATCTAAGAATTATCATTTATTTCTATGAGTAAACGCAAACCTGCCTTTGAGGGCCAGAAATTCCATTTAGAATAGAACCATTCATTCTTAAATATGCACATATATTTTTAAGAATGGAAAGTCTTCCTTTTAAAATAACAGTAAACTCAATTCCTTGGTGACCTTGGAATTACATTATTTTTCAATAACTTATATTCATTGATCAGCCAAACAGTTTGACACCTTATTTATGGGCTACTGTGATGGATCACATCTGTTCCCAAAGTAAAGTAAACAAATTCTCATTTTAGATAATTAGAGTAAGAGCCCAGATTTGATTATATTTTCTGATATATTTGTTATCTTTTGTTATTGAAAAATTAAACCCAAACATTGAGTAGATCATAATGTACATCTTAAAAAATCTAAAACATAGTTGATAATGTTAGTAGACCCCTAAATAAGTAGACCCTTAAATATATATACTATTTGTATACATGTGTTAAAGTGATTTTATATTTCTCCAAAAAGCAGCAAAGATTCCTTTTTAACCTGTGATTGTGATAATGTCAAATATAGAATATTTGTAGGAGGGACTGAGTATGTGTGTGCTGCATGCATGCGTATATAGGGGAAGAAAGGGAAACACAAAGAGAGATCTCACCATCTGTGTTTTGGATGTCATGTGAAATTGATCTAACCCACTGCTCTCTTGTAGTTGAGTTTCCAACAAAGTGAACATATCAGCAAAGCACTGACAGATGCAAGTAAAACACATAACATCCAGAATTCTATCCTTGTCACAAAATGTAACCCTTAGTAAACATATTATTTAGTCTGATCTAATTTCTCTAAGAATCATAACCTATTAGCTTCTCCTGTTATAAAGGAATGCATTCACCGTCATATGTTCTTTGGTTTGTAAGGATTCCCACAGGTTCATAGTGGCCATACAGTTCACTAATGGCCACATCTACCTAGAAAAGACTTCCATCCCCTCTGCAATTGGTTAAGCATGCATAATCTAAGGCCAATTAATTTTCCTACAAACATGCCTTTAAAACATCTTCATGTTTGGGATTGAAAATTAGAATAGTTTAGATACGGAATATTTCTATGTTTCTTTTTTCCTCCTTTTTCTCCTCTTTTTAATACATATCCAATCAAGGGGAGGGGGGGCCTTGATTGAGGTTTATGTGCCAGAACTGGGTATATTTTTTGCCTCAAAAAATGCTTTGTCAAATCAACTGTTATCTCTATATACATTCTTGTGCCAGGTGCCTGCAAGGACTCCTTGATATCAAGTGTCAAATAATCTTTTGAAATGTTAATAATTAAAAGATTATATATTTATACACATATGCAAAATTACCTATATTATATACAAGGAGATAAGGCAGAAAAGACCTTGTAGTCTTTAATATTATTTTTCACCCAAATCTGTCATTATTTGCTTCTTAACTGATGGGACACACTAAACTATTTTATTCTGACTCAAGTACTTTAAACCAGAGATCACTACCTCATGAAGTACTAAGAAAGGCAGAGATAATAAAGTGTGGTTATTAAGCCAGTGGATATTCCCACTACCCTTGACAGCAATAATTAACCCTTATCTTCCATGGGCTGGTGCTCATCAGAACTCCATACACAGACACAGCTATGAATAGTACTGTTTAATCCATGTGAAAACCAAGGTGTAAAGGTCAGTGATGTGTCTAAAGTTGATTACCAAGTTAAAAATAGGCCCTTTTTCTTCTGACACTTGGTTTTGAATCTAGGCTTCCTAAACAGACCTTTCCTCCTAAGCCCTCAAATCACATCAGGAACAACTTCAGACGCCAAATACTAAATTTCTACCAACAACAAACACGTAAGGAGGAACTGATTCCAAGAATTAAGCCATACAACTGTGTGTTTAGAGGCATCTGGATGGCTCATTTGGTAGAGCATGTAACTCTTGATCTTGGGGTCATGAGTTCAAGCCCCACATTGGTTATAGAGCTTACTTAAAAATTTTTTAAAAATTAAAAAAAGGAAACATTAATTTAAAAAAACAACTCTGTGTGTGTGTTTAACTATGTCCAATGTCTAGATTTCAAGTGAGATTTTTGATGTCTACATAATGGATCTGTATGAATCCATAATCCATATGTGGAGTAACAAAGAGCAGAGCACTTGCCTGAATACAGACAGAGTTTCTCCTCATTCAAGAAAGCACTTCTCAGCAAAATGCAGTCATGTCTGCAGAGGGAGACCAGGTCATTGGCAACAGTTTGGGCAATCTGTCACCAATAAAAAATATTGCCCTCTGGAGTGGTTTAAGAGTAATAAACAGGGTTAAAGTTAAAGTCTCAAAGGAAAGTAATTAAATGCTTTTGAGCATTTAATTGGGGGTCTCTTTTTTGCAGCTACAAAGGTACAAGTCTCTACACACTGGACCAAGTCCATTAGTTGGTTTAAATTCTATTGGAGGTTGGAGGAGTATCTCAGGCAACTGCTTTCTTAATTTAAATAGACAAAAACAAGCAGAATGCTTCCCTTTTCAGTCACTTTTGAAGTTATGGTAGAATTACTTTAAACAGCTGATAGCTCTGGTTATAACTCTTCTAGCAAAGCTTGGGAGCACTTTGGAGGAAGACCTGAGTAACCTGGGGAAATACGATTCTTACTTTTCCCAGGACAGCAAGCTTCGGGGAGGACAGCAAACTTCTCTCTCCCGTTGGTTGGTATATTCCCAAAAATGATTTATGCTGGATCTAGCATAGAGTGATACCTAATGGATATTTGCTAAGGTTCTACCAGAATGGCTTCTCACCAAATGCATGGAGGGAGTAATGGGTTCTAAACAAAGAGATGGAGAAAGTAGTGGCCACACAGAACGCAAAATCAGAGGTTACTGATTTCAAGTTATTTAGAAGCACTAAAAAATTCCATTTCTCAAAAAACTGTATCTCCCATGACCAACTCTAAGGACTAAAATTTTATAATTATGGGCTCATACTTATTAAAACTCTACTGTACCTGGGAGAAAGAAGACAATGTGCCTAATAACAATTTGTATTTCTCTATAAGGAATCTTTAATATGCTTACCTATTGCAGTTTAGACAGAGAAACAGAGAGGGTTCACTTGTATTTAAAGCTCAGCTCCTCCAAGACAGAAGTTGCTGCTACCCTCTGTTCTCCACCACCATCCAAGCTCTATCCCATTGTATCAGAATTGCCAATTTTTGTGTCAGTCTGCTCCACAAAGCGCTAAGGCCTTGAAAGCATAGGCCATCCTATCCATTGCTCTATTCCTAAGATTTGAAGCTATTCCTAGTGTATTTTTAATGCTATATTAAGATTCTATAGAGAAATAGAACTAATGGGAGATACAGATACAGAAAGAGAGAAAGAGAAATTTTTGTAGGAATTAATTGACTCACTCCATCTGCCATCTGCAAGCTGAATAACCAGGTAACCCAGAGGTGTCATTTAGTCTAAATCCAAAGACCTGAGAACCAGGGGACTTGATAGTGTAAGTTCTGATCCAAATCCAGAAACCCAAGAACCAAGAGCACTGATGTCCGAGGAGAGGAGGAGATGGATGTCTCAACTCAAGCAGGAAGAAAAGGTGTCCTTCCTCTGCTTTTCTGTTCTGTTCAGGCCCTCCACCGATTAGGTGAGGCCTGCCTGCCCGCCCTGGGGAGGCCAACCTTCTTTGCACAGTCCACCAATTCAAATGATAATCTCTTCTGGAAATACTCGCACAGACACACCCAGAAATAATGTTTTACCAGCTACCTGGACATCCCTTAGCCCAGTCACGTGGATACATCAAATTAACCATCACGATTGCTAATGAATTATTTAATAAATCAATATTGATCACCAAGGGCACACTTCTGAACAAAAGGTGGTACCCGTGACAAGTGAAGGGAGAAGGAAAGGTGAAGAGAGAAAACACAGCAGAGTTTACAGCAGTGACTGGGCCAACCCAGAATAGATAAAACTGCAGTCAAGACTCCTGGAAGTCAGTAGCATAGTAGGGTCATGCTCCCCACAAAGGCTCTAGGGAAGAATTCTTTCTTGCCTCTGCTAGCTTCTAGTTTGCCCGCAACCCTTGGTGCTCCTTGTCTTGTAGCTGCCTCGCTCCAATCTTTGCCTCTGTCTTCCAGTAGCCTTCTCCCCCCTGGGGCTGTGTCTCTGTGTCCAAATTTCCCTCTTATCGTAAGTCATATTGGATTTAGGGTCCACCCTAACCCACTAGGACCTCACCTTAACTTGATTACAATTGCAAAGACCTTATTTCCAAATAAAGTCACATGTACAGGTTACAGGTAGACATAAACTTGGGAGGCAAGGAGACACTTTTCATCCAAGTACACCAGCTAAACATAGAAACGAATCTATGCTCGTTTGTTGGGCTTCATAATTTACAAGGTTTTCTGTTATATTTTGCAATGCCTTTGTGGCTAATCATCAATTTGAAGAAAAGAAGGACTCGCCATTATTATATCCAACAACTGAGCCCAGCAGTGCAATTTTAGATTGAGATGGTTAAACTTTTTTGGTTTCTATGGAGATTATCTACTGAATAGTTTACTTACTGCCCCTGAGCTGTCAACGCATACTGTTTAATTTATAAAGCTGATCTAAACCTCTATGGGGGAAAAAGCCACCAATATTTCTCCAAACTTACTTGGATTTATTTTCAGTGTCAGACAAGACATAACATTTATTATGATTCACCTTAGCATGATGACATTTCATTTTTCTTGTTGAAGAAGATGTTCCAGAAAAAAGAAAAAAAGTTCAAAATCTCTTTAGTCTTCTGGATGTCTTATAATAAATGAGGGGTTCTGCTTTTCTTCAGTGCTTCAATAGCAAGAAATGTTTATATTTCAAGACTAAGCCCCCACTGAATATTTACAAAATTTGTTGCGAGGTGTTGAACTATAAATCTAAAGTTTGAAATCTACATCAAATATAAGAGAAAAGCCCATTTTTTTAAAAAAAGTGTAAAACAAAAAGTGAGAAGTAAAAATGTAAATATTTTAGAGGCTTATTTAAATCTTTAAGTGTCTTTCTCACAAATAACACATAAAACTTATTTTATCAAATGTTCCTTGGTCTTGTCATTCGAATATAAGACACTGAGTTATCTTAGAGGGATAAGGGACACAAAGTTTAGATTATCAGAACTTTAGAAATATTAGAGGATTTAACACATAAATAATGTGTATGAAATTAATTTGTATGAGCAAAGTTTTACAGCGTTGAAATAAATCAGATCTTATATTTTGTGCTTTTATAGGCTAACTCATATCTGAAACAGTCTTTTACAAATAGTGTGAAAAATCGTGTTCTTCATTCTAACACCTAATGAAAGCTAAAGTCTAACTTAGAAAATATTCACTGGATATTTAAAAATGGTGATACTGAGTCAAATTTTCAATGTTAAGTTTGTTGCACAGTGGAGGTATATTTATGTGCATCTTCTACCCTTCTCCTATTTTGAACTCACATTTCTAATAAATCTGTACCTTCCCTCACACGGAGCAATCCAGATAACTTACAATATTTACTAAGTTACAATACTTACTAATAATTTACTAAGTATTTTGAGTTCTTAGATATTATGGTTTTAGGGAATATTCCGGGACTTCCACCTTTTTTGAACCCGGGAAAATTAGTAGCTTTGTAACGAATGCTTGTTGCCACAATCAACTGAATAGCAATAAAGATTCGTTTGATCGCCAAATAAATAACAAATGGGTAGGAATGCATTGACATAAATGGAAACCACATAAAAATTTCATGTTCTATGGCATGTTTCACATTTACTAGAAAGAGGGAGAGCCAGAGAAAGAGAAAGAGAGATGGAGAGATTGGAAAAAGCAAGCCAACCAACAAAACAAAACAAAATGACAACAAAGGTGAACCAGTTCCAGAGAGGATATTTAAAGCACATTTGTGAGGAGTCAATTAAATGGTGTTTTATCCTTTTACTGTTGTTTGTTTCTATAGAACAAAACAACAGATAAAGAAGATAGTTCATCTGTTACCACTGTCATTCCAAACTGGCCCGATAAGAATGTCCCACCAAAAACTCAATCTACATTAAAATGGTTAATTTCATGATTGCACACAGACATGGCCTTTGTGTCTCAGAACACTCTCCCAGAAGTCACTGAAAGTATGTTAATAAATTACCAGGCTATTTTAGGAACAATTTATACATAATTCATTTCCTAAACAATAGAACATGAAAAATTACACTTAGGCTTTACCTTCCTTTGGAAATAGTAAGTGAAGTTCCTATTATAGGTGTTCATACTTGTTCTCTAGTTAAACATATTTATCTCTGAAATACATTTATCACTTTCTCTACACCGTTCGTTCAAGCATCAGCTCAATCTCACTCGCCCTTCCAGGGTTAAATCCTATCAAAAGCTGAAAGCGAGACTTAAGCAAAATTAGGCATTCTGAAATCATGTGCGGAGGGGCTGAGCTTTGACGGCAGCAGAGAGAACGTGATTAGGAGCCAGACGAAGCACGTTCTGGTTCCTGTTGGGTTTCCAAGCCACCAACTCCGTATGATCCTGCGTAATTCACTTTCCTGTCTCTGAGTCTCAGCTTCCTCGTCTCTGAAACAAGAGTTGCCAACAGAACATGCTACTGTCCACTGGCCAAATAAAATCATCACCTGTAAAGGCAACATATTGCCATTTGTAGAGAGCAGGAAGGCATGTGTGACAATAAAAATAGATGTGCTGAAGAACGACCAGAAAGACAGCCGAAAAAGTACCTATTTTTTAAAAAAAGAAAGCAGTACTCCAATGATCTTTGATTTGCTACTGACTCACTGCTTTTATTATTCAGACCCATATTTCTGGAAAAGAAAATTACCTCAGAATAAAAAAAAAGCAGGATTTTCTCCACTCTAAGCAGTTATTTTTCTGTAGTGTTGCAATCATAGGACATGGTTTTTATTTGCTAAATAGTGCATCCCAAGCTCAAACACAAAAATGACTTCACTCTGGCTTACCCCCACCTGCTGACAGCCATGACGCATATTAAAAATAGAATTCTTTACAAAGGAGTCTGTTGTTTCTCTAATAACTGCATTTTGGGTGAGTGTTTTCCCTTCCCCTAGTTCTAGCGGTCCTATTCTAAGCAATCCTTTAAGAAATCAAATATTTAAACAAGAAATGAGACATATGGAACTTTGCCTGCCAAGCGAGACTTGTTGTCAAGATGAATATCTCACTTTGGGACCACTTCAGCTAACATTACCTAGAAAATTTTGAACTTATTCACTGATTTATATTTTCAGTCTACAAGTGCATGACCAATCATACAAACCAAAGGAGGAAACTTAAGTTGGATCTAAATATTCCTTAAATAAATATGTTCAATAGAGTTTTCCATCTCTAAAGTAGTTGTGGACAAAACCACATGAAGAAATTGAGAATTCTTATCAGTCAAGATGCCCCACTAATTTTGGAGCTATGGGATTGGCAATCTGCCTTCCATGAAAGGGCCAAGATAGTGAAATTTTAACCACGGCGTAAATTTTAAAAGTTATTTTTGAATTAGCATGTAATCTTTAATTAGACCAACAAAATGCAAAATAACAAATCCAAGGATATTCCCAAGCAACTTGTTTCTTAAGCTTTCCACATTTTTCTCATTGCAACTTTATACAGACTATAATCCTAATTTGTATTGTCTGCTAATAATCAACTCAGAAAAGCTCCTGTTTGAATTAATACAAATTCCAAGATCCAATTTCTATAATGGGATTTTACTATATATTATTTCCTTTGTAAAACTCCTGGAAACTGATTAGATTGTCAATATAAAGGGTGTGGAGTAATTCTGCTAAAAGTTCTGAAAGGGACTGAAGAGATCCTTCGCCTCATGGTACTTTGGGGCCACGGGTTCTGGCCGAGGACCAGATTCTGTCAGCTTAGTCAGCTTGACCATCTGCCTTAACTTGGGGTGAATCAGGTTGTGTTTATGTGTGCCCACATACCTGACTGAATGTGCAGTGTGTGCGAGTGTGTGTTGACCAATATTAGTTTGACTGAAATTTTTGATCAGTTATTTTATGTCATGTAGATATAACCTCATTTGACCTTCCTTTAACAACTTAATTGGCAGGAGCAGATAGACGTGGCTAAAGAATTCTTTTGCTTTTTCTGTGCGTAGTGCTAGCCAATTGAGGAAATGTAGAAAGAAAAGTGATAGCGTGTGTTATGGACTGAATGTGTCCTCTCTAAGTTCGTATGTTGAAATGCTACCCCCACTTTGATGGCAACTAGTGGTGGGTCCTTTGAGGGATAATCGGGTTCTGAGGGTGAAGCTCTCATGATATTAGTGCCCTTATAAGAAGAGACAGGAGAGCTTGCTTCCTCTCTGCACTGTGTGGGGACATAACAAGAAGGCCCCTGCCTGTAAACCAGGAAGAGTATTCTTCTCAGGCACTGGATCTCCTTGTGCCTTAATCTTGGACTTCCCAGGCTCTAGAACCGTAGGAAACAAATGTTTGTTGTTTAAGCCATCCAGTCTATGGTATTCTGTTATAGTAGCCTGAAATGATGAAGACAGAAGGATTATTTTTTCTCTCTTAAGTTCAATTCAGAAAAGAGTGATGACTTCATAAAAACTTTAAACTTCCAAACCAGATCATCAACTATATGTCAAGGTTTATGAAGGCAAATACCTACTAGGAATATACCAGAAAAGAAAACACTCCATTTCTTCTGAAATGTGAACAAAAATGAGTATGGAATATATTTGTAAGGAAACCACTCTGTCATAGTGATAATAGAAGTGACTGCAACATCCACTGTGGAGAGAAAGGCCAAATAATTCTTTTTGCAGTTACTTAATTTTAACAAACAACCTAAAATAAAATGCAACAGTGAAAATAATTTAGAAAATATTTTCTTTCTTTTTTTTTTAAGATTTTTTTATTTATTTGACAGAGAGAGGGAGAGAGAGAAGAGCAGGGGGAGAGGGAGAAACAGGTTCTCCGCAGAGCAGAGAGCCCGATGCGGGACTCGATCCCAGGACCCTGAGATCATGACCTGAGCCGAAGGCAGACGCTTAACCATCTGAGCCACCCAGGCACCCCGAAAATATTTTCTTTAAGAAAAGTAGAATCTCAAGGAAACATAGGATGTAGTTCTGCCCTCCTTGCTGGCCAAAAAATAATAACAATAATCTATTCTATATAGAAAGATATCTGTGGTAAAGCAGCAAGTATCTCTAAGAAAATAGAAGAGAAAATACTGCAAACTATGACAGAGCAGGTATAATAAAAAAAAATTGACAGCTGAGAAATAATTGGGAGGGTACAAATATAACAAATATTTGCAAAATACCATATACCATTTTTCAAAATAACAAAAGCAAATTTTTTTTCTAACTTATCTAGACCAAAATGTTACCTACAGACTCCACTGTGGTTTATAAGATAAAAATGGTAAGCTAAACACAAGGCATTATTTCCTCCCAACTGCACCCCCCCCACCATCGTCTCAAACCACCCCCCCCCACCCCCAGAAAATCCTTACTATCCTTGGAGAACCAAGGACTAATGGTGGTGCAGGACCTTTTATGAATCACTGAAAGACAGAAAGTAGATAGGAGAAGAAAGCTGAAGGAACCACAGCTTAACATTGATGCAAATGTTGGGAGCAGTTTCAGGGTTACTCTAGTTTCAAAGACTCGGGAAATAGTTCTGGGCAGACCATCAGCATAACTGATTGGGAGACCCCAGTGGAGAATTTAAGAGCAGAGATTCCTAAGCCTTTTCTGTTCACACCCCTCTTAGAGTCTCAGTAATTTTTTCATCCTGCCCTGAAGAAATACCTAATAGTTCTGGGCACCTGGATGGCTCAGTCGTTAAGCGTCTGCCTTTGGCTCAGGTCATGATCCCAGGGTCCTGGGATCGAGTCCCACCTCAGGCTTCCTGCTCGGCGGGAAGCCTGCTTCTCCCTCTCCCACTCCCCCTGCTTGTGTTCCCTCTCTCGCTGTGTCTCTGTCAAATAAATAAATAAAATCTTTAAAAAAAGAAAAAAAAAAGAAATACCTAATAGTTCTATTTATTAAGTAGCTAAATACAAACAATTGAAGTAATTCTGTCTTAACAATAGTCACTTAAAAAGGTAACACTTACAACTGAAAGATAAATATATTTTTATTTCATTCGTAAGCAACCGCGAATATTTACTAATGGGATGTGCACAACGTATTGGGCACTATACCACTTTTCAAATCGTGGAATCAGATGAGACACCTAATTTACTATTCTAAATTGATTTTCACCTGGCACTTGCTTTTATTCACAGCAAACTCCAAAATACCGGCTTCACAAAAATATGGTATCAGCTAAAGGAACGTGGCATGGTCTGATGTTGAAACTGCAACCTGGTAGTTCTCATGGTGTCTGACACATGATGAATATCACTATTTTTCTCTTGAAATTTCAAAATATCCCATGGTGCCCCGTGACTTTGCTGTGGTGCCTGGGGACATCTGAGAACCAGGTCGCTAGATAGTCCGAAACCTTTGTGGCAAAGGGGGCAGCAAAAACATCTGTCCCCAGGGCCTAAGGATGCTTGGGTCAGAGAAACAGTGCCACATCCTCCTGCAAGGTGCATCCAAAGAGAACACTGATATTTTGAGCTCTTAAGATAGACTACTTCACACCACCCTGCGACAGAGCCTGAACCTTCCTTGCAACCATTGAAAGCAAGATATATCCACGGAAAAATAGGAAAATTCAAGTACAAAGACAAGCACAAAAACCAACAAACATTTGAGCAAAGTTAAAACCTTAAAAGCGAAGCTCCCAGCTCTAAAATTGAAGAATTTCCATAAAGAAAGTTTATATATATATATATATATATATATATATATATGGTATGGTGTATATATATGCATATGGTATATGTAGATACCATATATATATAGTCAATTTCCTACAGATACAAAAGAGGCTACCACATCCCCAAAACAAGCACAGGCAACTATGAAAAAGAACAAAATCAAGATCTCAGAATCTGATTGGCAACATGGAGCCAGGTAGAGAGGAAAACAGCAAGCTGAACATTTGGACTGAAAAATTTTCTCCAATATATATGTATGAACATGAGTGATAATACTACTGATTGGAATCATATATTTAGCATGACTAATACAAGATTGGGCCCACAAGAGGTGGTCAAAAACAGTAGTTTCCTGCTCCTTCCTTGGATTTTTAAATTACGGTCTAATTTGAGTCTATCTCTCTCTCTCTCTCTCATACACACACACACACACACACTGCAAAAAAAACCTTCATAGTAAGGAAGAAATAATTTTTATCCCCATTTAACAGGTGAAGAAATGAAGAACAAACCTAAGAGGTTTCATTATAATCACACAGCAAATTATAATGACAAAGCTTGGTCCAAATCCTCAGATTCCTGTTTTGTGACTTTTTTCATCCTTTTGCATATTTTAAATAACCTGTAAAAATTGCACTCAAGATGAAAGAAAAATGATGGTATAACTGAAGAACTTCTTTGCTTGGAAATTTACTGAAAATGTTGGAGAGTGATAAAGTTATTGCAGTTCTAACAGGATAGAAAAGTAAAGTCTTAATCAACAGGTAGTTCATAAACAAATCACCTGGATGGAATGATACTCATTCAAATATTTTTTAAAAACTTAATGTGAATTTGAGATATTTTGGGTGACAATATATAATTTCTGATACAAAACCTTATGAGTTGCAGTTCTGATGGATTGCTAGCACAAATGTCATCTATAAAAATTATCTAGAGAAAACCAAGGAGTTTTGTATTTAAAAGTATCTTAGCAATTAAAGAGAATATATTTAAGTGCAGAGGATCAGTTAAAAAAAAAAAAACAAGCATCAGCTCTTAGAGAAAAGACAGCATAAAATACGTAAGAAGAAATCATGACCCATTAATAGGAAAACATGTTTAAGAGGACTGGAAAAGTGTGTGAAGAAGAGGAAATTGGGAGATACAATTTAGGTAGATTTTTAAAGGGACTTTTGTAAGAGCATTTAAAAAGAAAATAGCTTAGTTACCATGGATGAATAAAGAATCAGCTTAGATTCTAGAAACCAGATGTATCTAAATTCATACCTGGTTGAAACGCAATGATTCCACAATTCTTTGATCTTCAAGGTTTCTTACAACTCCACAATTCAGAGAAGGGGAAGTAAAACTATCTATGAGCAGAGACATGTGAAAAATGAGGTCACCGAGAGATCAATGATGGATTGTACCTTATTTTAACTTTGTTTAAAATAATTTGTAAAAGGAGTTGCATAGTGCAAGTGCCAATCTCTACGTTTATATTAAATCTCTGAGCATAAACAACTTTAACAAAATGTATTTAGGGAAAATAACTTTAAATGTATTTATAAGAGGAAGAAATCTAAGCTCTTAGCTATAAGCAAAGAAAAAGAAACAGGTGTCAATATACCTCATGCCTTAAAAGTTTCAGCCAGAGAACTTCTATGCTAAAAATGGTAGCAACTAATGTATTTTTTAGCATGGAGGGCTAGACACTGTGCTAAATCTTTGACATGCTTTATCTAATTTAATCCTCCAACAACCCTAGACATAGGAATTAAACTTTTACAAAATTTAGGTGTATTCATCTCTGAAGTAGTGGGTGTAATATTATCTGCCACACTAGAAAAAATCTAACAGAAAATGCTAAGCAATGGGCAGCTTTTATAGTCAGGAGGTGAAAGGTTTTCCATGAGGATAGCCAAATAAATGTGGTAGTTTCTTTCACTGAGGAAAGACAAGGGTTAATAAAATTAGGAACAAAGACGATAAAATTAAAAAATGCATGTGCTCACCAAATAGCAGAATTCAATATCTAAAGAATATTCAATTAAATTGCATTAAAACATAAAAGGACACAATACATTTTAGTGGTAGATATCAAACTAAATGATTTCCAGATTTGGTGGAGACCAAAGCTATAATTAATTTTGAGAAGAGTTTAGCTGAATTAATTTTTGATAAAAGGTGGGGAGGCTTGTGGTATTTTAATTTGTTCATTTAGAAAATAATTCTTAGTCACTGATAGGTTCTAGGCACGGGGGCTAAAGTGGCAAAGTTGCTGTCTCTTGAAATCTGAGCAGATGGCCAATGAGGTGCTATTGTTACCAAAAAAACATAACATAATGGGCCATTGCCAAAAGGCATGGCCAGATGCCTTTCCAGGAAAGCTCCTCATAGTCTGATGCTGATACTTCTTCAGTCTTGGAGGCTTGGGAATCTTATTTCTTAGCAAATTAAGAGTGACTTTCTCTCAGAGTAGAATTACTTTGACCAAAGTTATGAAGGTTATGAAGACTAATGTTAAAAACAGAACATTCACTGACATAAATATAAATATAATATCTTGGAGCCCTATATATTCACATTGTCATAACTCAACATATATATATATATATATATATATATATACAGCAAGCTAAATTATAATCAGAAAGGTGCCTAGTGAACATGGTATCATAATAAAGGGAATTGGACTAGAATCTCTTTGACCGAAATCTCTTCTTACCTAACTAGTGATGAGGACAAGTCATCATTTGTGTCTATCACTCTTTTGCCAGTCCTTCCATCAGAATCAGTCAGAATCTAATCTTTGTCAGCTAGAAAGACATTTTGCCTCTTTTTTCTTTTCTGAGATCCATTATATACTGATTTGTAGCTTAATAATTGGAGGACAGTCATTTGTTGCTTATTCCAAATTCCACTTATTAACTCCCTTCTGCTCACATGAGAACAAAGACAACACCATGGAAGACCAAGAGGGTTTTCTATCAATTGTTCTTTTATTCCAAAGAAAGAGAAAACATCCTAGGCCACCTGTAACATTGGTCGGCCAGTGTTTATTATAATCTTAGATAAGGGAAATTTCTGTCCAATAATAAAGATGAGTAGAAGACACTACCTTGAACCCAGTGGAACAGCTGTGCTGTGAAGTAAAGTTGTCGCCTCGGGGCTTTCTTTTGTTTATCCGTGAGCTAGCTTGTTGCCCTTAAGGTCTCAGATGGTATTACCCCCTCACCTTAGTGTCCCTTGTTACAGCTGAAAGCTTGGTATAAAGGGACACTACACCCACAGTTGCCTTTAAAAATGATAAAGTAAAAGGTCCAAGCAAAAATTAAATTTGTCTCCAAAATATATCTTCTAACTTGTTACTTTCTACAAATTTCAAATGCCATAGAATCCGATATCTGCTGAAATAGACAAAACTCTTCATACATTTTGAGATGCCAAGTGTTTGGTGCATGGACTGTGATGAAGTTTCCTGTAAGATTTTCTTCAGAGGTGGACAAGTGGTCATCTGGTCCAGTTTGCCATCAGATGGCCTAGGGTAGTGTTGCCATGAAACCTGAAGTTGGCAGCCAAACACTTGCAGAGTAATTTTGAGAGTCTCAGAATTTCAAGTTCCCGTTGCGGAGTAATAAAGCTAAACTAAGCTAGACCAAAGGATAATCATGAAGGAGCCACCATCACCAAACACCATTTCAAAAATGTCTTACTGCAGGAATTTTAATTAGGGCAATAATAGGATCATCCACAAACTCCACATCACTCATCTATCTTGCATCATGATTTAATCTAGGGAAGAAATTAATAAATAAACCAGTGAGACCCAATAAGGAACCTGAGACTACTGAAGATCAGGATGCAGGTAGGCATCATATGGCCAGGAGAACTGAAGTGGAGATCCTCTCTGCAGTGTGGGGGGAGTGAAACTACACAGTCTCTCTGGGAAAGGCTAAGAGTATGTTGTACTCCCGAGACATAGGGGCTAGGAGACATTAGGCACCCACCCCCTCTTCAAACTCTTTTGGGGTTTTGGTCGTTGTTGTTGCTGTTGTTGCTGTTTTTAATCCTAGCAAGGCAGAGGGCACTTTGAGTTAATTCAGAGCCTGCAGAGGGCCAGACCTGTCACTGCAGCCTCCTAGTAGTGCCCTAATGCGATCTATCCCTCCCTGCATCAGGTGGCTCCGCTAAACGTCTTGTCCTTTGAGTCCTGGGCAATTAATTAATCCAGGAATGCAAATCCTGAATCCCGGGCTAAGAAAATACGAACTGATTTGGTAAACAAATGATATGTAAAATCTATACACAGAGAGCAGCAAGTGACAAAGGAAATTGCAAATGCCCCTAAACACTCTTTCCCATCGATTGGCAGAGAGAATCTAACACATACACAGAGGAGATGGAGCATAAAATTGGGCGGACTGATTCAGAGGTTTGTTTTGATTTTTAAAATCATTTATTAAAAATAAAATGAGTGTGCGTACGTGTGGGGAGGGGGAACAGGATTCCCTAACGCAAAGGGGCTGTCGGCAGACGATGTACAAATGAAAGCGCGCTCTCTAAATCTCCAAAGCACTAAATGTAGAGAAATGCGCAATTATCCTGGGACTCGCCCGGAGAAGGCAGCCTCCGGAGTTGAAGGCGAGCCCGTCCCTCAGGTCCCCGCCAGAGGAAAGCTAACGAGTGGACTGGAATTTCCCACGACTGCCTGAGGTGAGCTTCAGGAGGGGACCGGCCACGCGAAGTCGGAGACAGTTTTCAACCCGAAAACCAGCGCTTGCCCCCGCTGGGTCAGGGGGCGGGCGTCCCGGGAAAGACACCCTGTTGGGGATCTGGGGATCCCCAAGCGACTCTGCGGCAGCAACAGGCTGAGCAAAAAATTAAAATCCTAGTGAGAATAATAAAGTGGTCTGCAGAGCCGGCAGAACAGAAGCTCGTTCTTCAGTGCAGGGGTGCGGGGGGGCGTTTAGTGTGTCAGGGACGCGATCTCCGCCCCCCCCCGCGCCCCGCGCGCGCACACACACACACACACACATACCCCCAGAACCGGGACTTCTCTTTCGAAGGCGCGTCCTCAGGGCCGAGGGGAAATAGAGGCAGAGACCCGGGACCGAGAAATCGAGAATCCAGGGCATCCCTCTCGCTGCTCAAGCCCCCATCCAGTGTTCCCGCAGGAGTCCCCTCGGCCCCGAGTCCAGAAAGCCGTGGCACGCGCCCGCCCGGGAGAGTCCCGACGAGTCCCGCGGGCTGGCGGCTCTTGGGCGGGAGGGCTGGGGCTCCAGCTCGCACGGTCCTGGGCTCTGCCCCTCGCTCGGCTCCCGCAGGCCCAGGGATTAGCTGCACCGCGCAGTGGTCGTCCGGCTCCGGAGCCGCGGCGCTCAACCCGGTTCCCTCTGATGCTCCCACTGATGTTCAATCTTTTTCCCTTTTACCAACTGGCCTTTATTTTTACGTAGTCATCTTTGGGGGGCAACAATGCTAATAATCAGATAATCTCACTCCTGCCTTTGTAGTCCTGTCTCCTTAAATATTTGTGCCCCTTCACGGAAAAGGCTACCCACAACCTGTCCTAAGAGGACTCCGGGGCCAGATGGGGTTCTCTTGTGGCTCTGAGACATTTACACAGAGACAGCTAGGTTTTGGTTTTAGTTTTGGGTGCCGGTTGCTTTTGATTGGGGGATTTGTGTTTGTTCTATGATTATTTTTCTTTTATCATGCAGTCAAGGAAAACTCTCAGTGTTTTAAGAAAACTTACTCTCCCCATCCTCAGGGACATGAGTTCCAGTCCTAGACACTTTACTTTCTCCCTCTGTTTTTCCTCTACCCAAGTCCAATTTCTTAACTATTGTTTGCCCTTGATCTTTTTCCAAATTGCCCGGCCCCTGGCCGCCCCAGCCCCTCCTTCCATTTGCCCCTTTCTTTAATTTGTCTTGTATGTTAGACCTGGGTCAGCAAGCCTTTTGTGCTGTAATCCTGGACCAGTGTGTGTGTGTGTGTGTGTGTGTGTGTGTGTGTGTGTGGTGTTTCTTTTGTTATTTTCTCCCCTAACACTGCAGAAATGAAACACACATGCAGCTCTGTCGCCTCA
The DNA here is from genome assembly GCF_004348235.1 of Phoca vitulina. Taxonomy (NCBI): domain Eukaryota; kingdom Metazoa; phylum Chordata; class Mammalia; order Carnivora; family Phocidae; genus Phoca; species Phoca vitulina. Next base: position 36,329,856 of record NW_022589720.1, on the reverse strand, counting down.
TATTTTCAGATGTTTTTCACACTATTGTCTGCTCCAGCCCATTGAAAGTGCAAAGTGAAAACAGATGCATTTGAAAAGTTGTTTTTTTTTTTTTTTTTTGAAAGGGGACAATCTTAGGATGGGGACTAACCCCTCAAATAAAGATAAGCAATAAATATAATATCAGATTTATAATGTGCATCAAGCAGTCTTGATTAGCACCAAGGTGAGCTTTGGTGAGATTTTTATCATTTCCATGTGTCTGGACTACAAGAAGAAATCAATGGGGGAAGAGCTCTATAAATCAGCATTCATGTCAAGACAAATCAAAATAATGCCTCTATTATTTCAATCAATAAACCATTTTTATTCCCAACATCTGATATACACAGTGTGTGTCCATCTATTTGTATTTGGAATTGGCAGCTTAGAATTATACCAAAACAAACCTTTCAAAGATGTGTCAATAAAATTAAAATTTTAAAAAGAAGAACTCCAAAGGGTCCCTCCTTTTCTTTAGATCCACTCTATTCTCTCCATTTCGAACCCTGTACACCCTAAGTCAGTAGGAGAGCTTTGCAATCTCCGCAAAGAACAGAATTGCTCAGAGAGGGGATAGAGGAAAGGGGTAGCTGTGGCTGGTTGGTAAAAGAAACCGAAAGTGACAACAGGCAATGACTCAGGCAGAGGAAAGCCTGCCTAGCTGTTGGCTCCAATATATTCCTGAAGAGGAACCTACAGGGGTCATGGGCAGGCTTGATACGGTGCCCTCGTGGTTTGCTCAGAACCAACCCACCACCTCCTGCCACCAAAATCATGATTCCTCCAGCAGGTGTTTGGCTGACTTGCTGTTGGAAGCTAATTGGGGCGAGGCTAGCTGGAGGAAGATGGGAGAGAGGGTGGGAGGAAAGGGGGGGAGAAAGAGAGAGAGTAAGAGAGAGAGAAAGGGGGGAGAGAGGCGCTCTGGCTGACTGGTGGGCTGGCGGGTGGCTTTGTTAGTTTCGGGCAGATTTCTAGCCTTGTTTCTCAAAAATGTCCTGCAGTTTTGGCTTCCCTGGCAGCTTGTTAGATGGGGCCACAATTCTTAATAGATGCAAGAAAGGTAGAGAAGGAAGAGATTGATTCATTTATGAATTAACATTGTAGATACCTCTGCAGCAGTGGTATGTCTATAGTTTCCTTGGTTATTTCGTTTCCGAATTTACACACCCAGAAACCAAATCTCAATTATCCTTTTGTTGCTGGGGGTTCATTCTTTCCTGTTCCATCCGTCTGTCACAAAAGCACAATTTTGACCAGGCCATTCCTAATCCCTTCCTTTCCCCTGGAATGGGAAGAAGGAGATGAAAAATCCTCCCAGATGGAACCCCAAACGGCGTGGGATCCCGTATAGTCTTTGTTTGGATTCAACAGCTGTCCGCCACGCCCTCAGCCCCCAAGACCAAAGCGCATTCTCGGGGGTTTCATTTGGGAAAGGGGGAAAAAAAGAAACGTATATATTTTAAAAAATCGGTATTTTTAAAGCAGGATTCCACAACCATTGGGAACTTTTGAGACTTTAACAGTTAATCTCTCAGGCGAAATTATCACCCCAACAACTGTTTCCAAATAAGTCAATGCAAATGGAAAAAACATGTTGGTAATCTGGATACGCGGGTTTATTTTTTACCCTGAAAAGCTTGTTGGTTTTCTCTCCCTGACTCCCTTCTTCCCTCCCTCTTCAGCCTCGGTGCATTGTTTGTTGAAGGGGCGGGGGAGGGAGATTGGGGGAAAGCTTCGGCGACGGGAACCTCGAGGCCGAGGGATTTCAAGAAAAGCGAAATAAACCAGGCGAGGAGGTGCTGGTTCTCTCTTGGTTTCTCTAATGCGTCTCTGCTCCGGGTCAGAGCGCTAATGACGGCCTCGTTTCTACGATTTAGGACGCGGTGCTTTCAAACAAAGGATACGGGGTGCTCTCGCTTTTCTTGTTCGCTACCCTGGCTTCCTTTTACCTTCTCCCTTTCCTCCCTCCCGCCTTCTAACGCCCGCCCCCGCTCAACACACACACCCCCCTCGACTGAAGCCCTTCCTTCCCCCTCCCTAGGCTCGGGTTCTGCGTTATTTGCCTCTCCTCAGCCGCCTACTTTCCACACGGGATCTCTAATCCCATTATTTTGCTGCCTGAAGGGCATGCTCCGATTTCCAGAGGCCTTTTTCTGTTCCCGGTCAGGTCTTGAATTCAGGAGTCCACGAATAAATCTAAAGCTTCTCTCCCAACCATTCGGATTGGATGCCTTTCGAGGCCCTGCTTAGTGCCACCCTTGCTTGCCCTAGGCGGCCCACGTCGGCCTAGAAACATTTCCACGGGTCCTGTTCTTCGGATATTTTCTATTTCCGAACATGCTAAAGCGCACAAAGGACCCGAGATGCAATGAAGGGACGGTTTTTCCAGGAGAAAATGGTGGGAATGAGCGCGGACGTGGGAGTGCTCTCCTCACTATGGGGTCTGAAGGGGGGCAGAGAAGGATACACAGCCGAGATGACCCCATTGGCCTGAGGCGACCTGAAGCGTGTCCCAAGTGGAGCGCCAAGGCCCCGGCTCAGCCTTGGCCGGCTCCGCCCCTTTCTAAGGCTCCTCGGTGGCTTTCGGCAACCGAGACCAGGTACCTCCGGCTCCTAAGGCGACCCCCTCGCACCCCCAAGAAAGAGGTTCCGAAAGACCCCAGGATACCCGATCTATCTGGTATTCTACCAAGAAAGACCGGAGGAACTGCAGCTCTATCCAGAGATGAGTTTTAAGGGTCACTTGAAATTGAGCCGCCGAGAGGACGGCTCCTTGGGGAGCACAGTTGAAAGAAAAATTCCTGAACACCTAGGCTCTGCCCGGGTGCTAACAGGCTTGCGCGACCCCCCGACTGGAGAGTTTCCGAGGCACCCGATCTTAAGAAGCAAACCTGGTTGCAAGCCCTGAACGCGCCCGCCTTGGAAAAGTACGAAAAGAGTACTCTGCTTTTTCAAAAACAAAAACTCTTTCCCCGAAGACGATTTTGGAAAACTCAACTATAAACCCCTTCCCCACAACCACCAACATTGAGAACTTTTGTAGATTTTAAGTGGAAAGAAGATACAAAGGATATATTCCGTTTCTGTTTAAATATCTACATTTTCAGATTGCTGTAGGCAACAATTTCTGGGAAAAGGGGGAGGGATGTGATCGAGATGGGGGTGGAGTTTTATTTGTTCTTGATTATTTTATTTTATTTTGGTTTCAAATATTTGGAGATTTCTTTGTTATTTCGAGGTTCATTTGAAAGACCAAGGACTCCACTCTGAATAGAGCATTTTTTTTGTTGTTGTTGCTGTTTCAAAATTTCAAACTGGCATAAGTGTTGGATCATCAGTTTTCCCTTTGTCTGGCCCGGTTGTAAATAATGGCTTTGAGATTAGCTAATTAAGGGACATTAATCACTGATAGAAAGGGAATAAATCAAAGCCTTGTTCTAAATTTCAAACTTGCCTGTATAGATGTGCATAGCTACTCTATCTGGAGCAGATAGGTGCTGTTTGAATTACTGTTCTTCAGAATAAACCAAATCCACTTCAGTTTTAAAAAATGAATATTGTATTTATACAGCTCAGTTGTGCCGTTAAATTAAGTCCCCCTCCCATTCTTATTCCATTTTATAAACAAAGCGTAGAGACGACAGCTATTACGGGTTAAAAGAGCCAAATCTTAACTTTCGCCTAGCATTATGCTTACCTTTTGGGGGGAGGGGTTGAAGAAGTCAGAAAAGGAAGGAATAAACCCTAAGCAGATACAGATGGAAGGAGGATAAATAGATTTGTATTGAGGTTTGTTTTTAATCAGAATACAGTTTCTGTAGAAATTCTTCAATGCCTGCAGTATTTCAGGTATAATTCTCTAGATTGCATTTCCTTGGCATTCTGCATAAGACATTAAAAAAATATTACGTTCTGGTTTGTGAAAAAGAAAGGCAAGCAGCCTGTGTGTGTGTGTGTGTGTGTTGTGTGCGTGCGTGCATGTGTGTGTGTGTGTGTGTGCGTGTGTGTAGGGAAAGAATCAGGCTCGTCTCTCCACCGCGTTTTCCCTCACCAGTGATGCTCATTGCATTTCGGCATTCCACGCTCAAAGCCCTGCACAGTATTTGGGAGCTTGGACCATTTCAACACCGACAAAAGAGGCTTTAAATACATGCCATAAAACAACAAGCCGGTCCCTGGGAGCAAGTAAAAATTTATTCGTTTCACGTAAAGCCCTCCGAAACAGTAAACACAGAGCAGATAATCCAGAGCCAGGCAGGGGATCTGCGCGCCCTTGGCCGGGTGTCTGTGTCGGCGTGTGCGCACGGGTGTGCGCGCATCTTGGCCTCGGTGCGCACTGCTCTCCCTACCCACCCCCCAGCTACCCCACACACATACAAGTGCAAGTAAAGACTTGCGTGTTGAGATTCCCCACACTCTCCTCCTCCTTTGAGGCCCTATTTCCTTTTAGCGGCGACTCTCAGTTGAGGACTCAGTTTAAGATTAATGCCTGGGACATGTGCGCGTCTGGAGGGCAGAGTAGAGTCCTTGGGGTGAATTCGGCTTCCCGGCCAGAACAGCGCCCAACTATGGGTGTGCTCCCATAGAGCGACTGATTGGAGAAAATGCCACCTCCCAGCTCCTAAGTCTCTCCATACATTGGGTTCTGTCCTCAACTGGACAATATTGGCTGCCCAAGGCAGGTGCCAATTCCCCAGAAGCTAAAGCCTTCTCAGAGCCTCAGCATACACACGCCCCTCTCTTCCTTAGATTGCTGCTAGTTCCCCCCCTTTTTTTTTACTTTTATTTTTTAAAGTCAAAAACTTTATAATTTAAGGTACCCAGTGTACCGTGTCATTTTAGAAAGGCTCACAGACTCGCCAGAACCCGGGATTGGGGAGCGAGGAGGGGGAGGGAGCCCCGCAAGAAAGGAGGGGAAGCAGCCAGGGAAGGGATATTTGCATAAAGCTTTGTCTTTAATGGTTCTTAGGCTGCTGTGGGTTATAACGCTAATTACACGAGATTAATATGGAGATTGTTCTCCATTGCTCACCAAGATTTATTTAAACAGTGAACTGCTCAAGATCCAAAGCCCTAAACCATCCCACCCCGAAGCCGGGCCCTGATTTTCTCCCTGCACAAAGTTTTCCCAAGTCCAAAGGAGAAAAGAAGAGCTGCTCTTGGATCAGAAGCTCTGAGAAGCCAACTTTGGAGGTATTGCTGTTTAAGCCAATACCTGCCGGCCATCGGATATATAAATACGTAACGTGCAATTCTCTGTCTTTCCCCTCTATCGCCTTCTAAATGAATGCCTTTTCGGCGGCGCTCCCTCTTGATTGGGGGGAGGAGAGGTGGCCAAGGAGTAAATCCGGTGCCGGAGCGCCCCCTAGTGCGACCAAAGGGGAAGAGACGCCGTGGAGACATGCCTGAGTTTCAGTGGTCTGATGCTGTCCCTTAGCGGATTAGAGTGGGATAGGACTGTGGGCTGAGGCTCATACTAGAACCACCTGGGGAGTTTAATAATTCTAACCTAAACCGTACACACACACACACACACGTCCACTATCAGGGGTTCTGATATTCTGATTCATTGGTTTTAGGTGGGACTCAGACATCATTTTCTTCCCCCAGATAATTTAATGTGCCGTCAGAGAAGATAACTGATATTTGAGAATTTCCAGGTCTTTCCAAAATAATTACTGGTTACGGTGCAAGTGAAAAGGGTAATTGGCTTAACACTGACCTTTTATATATATGCTTTGATATTTGCTAATTGTATTTAGAAAACCATGAGCTCATCATTATCCCTAGGCTACTTAGAAGACGTTATTTCAAAGATTTTTTTTTTTTTTTTTTAGATTATTGGGAACCTTTGCTCTGAATGTTAATGTCAGATTGTATCTTGAAATAAGATGTTTGAAACTCAGTTCTTGTTTTCTTCTTTCTTGGGGTAAACATATGAAGTGAAAACTTCAGTAATGGTGAAAATCATGTTAATATAAGATTATAATTATAAAAGGGTTAGATAGAGGAGTTGGTTCATAGCTAGGGCTGGATTCTAGTTTCCCCACTGCAGTAAGCTGCTAACTCACTGTAAGCAAATCTTTTAATCAAGCTGTGTCTCAGTTTCCTCTTTAATAAATGCAGTATCCCATAGAATAATTTTAAGGCTCTGTGTAGATTTAGTGACTCTGTAAAAACCTAAAGCACAAGTACAAAAAATACAGAATAATGTCCCTGGAAAAGCTGCAGATATATTTGTCATTATTTGTTCTATTCATTCTCCTAAAGGACAATTATCATTGTAAATCCAGATTTTTGAAATGTGACCTTTTCTATAGCCACAGCAGAGAAAATTTTACATGGTCCCCCCCAAAATCATATGTATATAACTATATATGTATATCCATATACAGACATAACATGTCACTAACTTAACACATTCAAATAAAATTAAACAACTTCTTATTACCCCCATTCACCCAACCTAACCCCTAAGCCTACAATCTAGGGATCGTATTTTTGACAGTTTTGTAATGGTCTCCACAAATGAACTGCTATAAAGGAGGGAATAAAGAGCTGAATTTGTGGCCTCCGGCTAGGTAGTGAGCAGAGATTTGTGATTGCCCTTTGAGGGGCCTCTGCATGAAATCTTTGAAACTTTTTCTGGGTGTCAGTTCTCAAGAATCAGGTCAGTGTCACTGATGGAGAAACTTCAGCAGGCGAGCCTGGCAATTATTAGTAACAGCAGAAGCAATTAGAAATGAAATATCTCAAAGGAAACAGAAAAGAAATTGTAAACAGCCACAGAATGTGAAGTTTTCACTTTATCCTCACCAAGAATCACAACATAATATTGCATCTAGACGATCTATAGTTACATTAGAATTCATATTGTTAAGATTTTTTAAGTAGTAAAATAAAATATCGACCATATAAGGTACATATTTTTTCACCAAAAGAAGTATTTTTTTAAAGTTGCTTTAAGAACAAATATTTCAAAGACATAGCACTGAAATTGTTCACACCCCATACCTCATCCATGACAGCAACTTCAGAACTGGTTTATCTGTGTTATGCTTCCCAGCCTTGTGGATTTTTCCTAGTAAATAAGTACCAGTTTGATCAAGGGACTTGCTTTGAAGTCATGCTGATATTTAAGATTTTCACAGTATCTTTGGCAACTTGGTTCAAAAAATGTTATTTTTCAGGGTTACTTTAAAAAAACCCATCTGTAATGTTTAAGCAAAATAACAAGCATCCATAAATAATTTGCTTTCATTCTGTGGTGACTTATGTGATAATATAAGAGATATAAAGAAAAGAATGTGAGTGAGTGTGCACGAATGTGTGTGCAGAGATAGTGGCCATAGTACACACATTTCAGGGTAACGGTTCACTTCGCAACACTCAGTCTGAGAACTCTGCCTTCAGGCACAGACTTGAAACTGGGCAGCCATGTTTTCACTCTGGAGCCCAATCTGACTCCAGCTCCCCCAACCATCCACCTCCCCACAACTGACCGGAAAGGGATGAATCTCTTTTTCAAAGATTCCGAGACAAATCAAAGTCTCTTTCAGGAATATGGAATTGAATTCACATAAAGTTAACTAGATATCTTTATGGCTAGAAGAGAGAACGGTGACCCACTGGGACCTGTAGCATGGTCATCTCTACTCCATCTGCCATGCTCTCTTTGTATCTGCCGTTGGTCATACTGTGGTAATCCTCTGAGCGATTTTGTTTCATCTAAAGGCACAATACTACAATTAGGAATTTTCCACACTGAGGTTGTTGGCTAGGGAGGTGTTTTGGAGACATTCTTTAAAATACCTCAACATCTTTGCTGATGTTCCTAAAGAGAAAAATAACATTTATTCAGAAGTAATTTATGAGGGAAGCATTTTGATACTTTGTCTTATTTAATCCTCACACAGCCTGGTAGTCTTACACACTAACTTTTCATTCAAGAAACTGACTCAAGGAATTTCATAACTTGGACAACATCAAATAGTTATTCTAGATCTGAAATGACATTTGGAACCCAGTGGGCATGATGCCATAACCTAAAATCATTTACTATGTGCCTTTCCTTTTCTCAATTATTTGAAAAATCTTGGAAAACTCTCAACTCCATGCATCATTCACCAGTCTAATTAGACACCAACTAACACAAATAATATCCAAGCTGAGATGTAAAGAAGTAAAGTGTAGTCTTCTGCAAAAACTGATCTATTGGGATGATCACTTTGGTTTTCTTGGGAACCTAGAAACTGGTCTTAATGTTGGAGCACCTCTGGTTTTTGCTTGTTAAGTAGGTGCCCTGTGTTACAATATTTACAGGTTGTCACATTTCTTCCTTCCCCGATAACTTCTACCTCCACTAAATTAATGTACATTCTTTTCTTCATAAATTTTTCATCATTCGTATTTTTGGATGCTTTAAGAAGATCCAGAGGCTCTGGGCTATCTCTTTTTTCTCATGCCATTATCACGTTCTCAAGAAGCCCATCTACACCTAATGATGCTTTAATGTTTTCTTTACTTATATCATTTCTTTGAAGGATATTAATGTCCTTCCATTAATATTTCTTCTGAGCCAAGAGACAAATCATCTTCCAACTGGCCTATTTCCATGCTGGTCCGAATGATAATTTTTATAATAAATATTGCATGTCATGTCTTATTACCAAAATCTCCCTTCAGCATAAATGTCCATTTTGTAAGAGGATTAGTTAGGCTTTGCTGTAGGATACTTGTATTTTCAGTAAGCTTTTTCAATCCTTTCATTTTGTCAAAAGGTGATTAAAAGGACAGAAAAGCATTTAACTTGGTTATCATGATCAACCTTGCCAATAGCTGCCCTTCTTACATCATATGCTTTACCTAGAGATAGGAAAGCAATCACCTTTGAGTGCCTTTTCTACTTGCAGCCCTTAAAATGAGCAGTTTTCTAGAACTTCCCCAAATACGCTTGTGGACGTCAATTTCTCTTATAGTATCCTTTGCTGCCACCTGCTGTTCAACCTGCATTTATGAAGGCTGTGAATGCTCTACCCCTGGATGCGTGTTTGCCGACCTAAGGGGTGAGCGCAATGAGACAGGCTGATTCATAGCTGGGCCCTTTCACATGATCACACTTCAAGATGATCTTTAAACCAATAACTGTACTTAATATTTGTAGCAGTTGATTTCCTTTGTCACACCCTCTCTTCCAAATTGGCAACAAAAACATGAGAAACCCTACTCCTTTTCCTTTCCAGCACATTACTTTGGTTATTCAGGCAATTGGTGTATAAAAAAATATCTGGGTGCACATGGGTGGTGCAGTCGGTTAAGCATCCGACTCTCGGTTTCGGCTCAGGTCATGACCTCACAGTCGTGAGATGGAGCCCCTCGATGGGGATGGGCTCCAGGCTCAGTGCAGAGTCGGCTTGGGACTCTCTCTCCCGCTCCCTCTGCCCCTCCCCCACCTCCCAAATAAATAAATAAATCCTTAAAAAAAATTTCTGGAATATCTAGTATGTGCAAGGCCAGAACTGTAAGTGGGGACCACATTTCTAACTGTAAGACTAATTAATAGGTAGCCTTTCTTTTATACCACCTGCGCCCAGCTACCCTACCTCACGTGGCGCTCAGTGATTGCTCCCACGACTGTCATCTCTTAGACGGGAGGTGTGGGGCTGCCGCAGATACTGCTCTCTTGCTGTCCCTTTTGCTCCCTTTGTGCTGCTTGACTACTTAAATCGTCTCGGTTCGTTTGAGTTATAAAACATGTTGATAATAGAGACTAAATATATGTCATTACCAGACCCTTTGTGTGAATGCTAGGTGGTGGTTCACTGTATAAAATCCTACCTTTGTCTTAAAACTATGCCCACCTAAGAGGGTTAATTTAGCAGAGGGGCTGATGCTATCATTGTTGGAGCAACTCCTGACATTTCTAGTGCACTTCTAGAGGCAAACAAAGCATTAGAGACCAAAGTTGCATGGGCCGGATGACTCTCGCTTGTGACACTTTACACTTCTAACTAGAAAGAAATCCAACGTGGCACTGGGTTTTAAAAAAAATGCGGAGAATGATCTCTTGTTTTCTTCTTAAGCTCACCATCTGCCTTAGTCCATTCACGCTGCTATAAAAAGTCCCATAGACTGGGTGGCTTATAAACAACAGACGTTTATTTCTCGCAGTTCCTGGAGGCTGGCAAGTAGAAGATCAAGATTCCCCCGTAGATTTGCTGTCTGGCAAGACTGGCTTCCCCGTTTGCATGGTAAACTCCTGAAGCAGAAGGGGCCACGGGGCTCTCAGGAATCTCTTTTATAAAGGCATTAATCCCACTGGGGACAACTCCACCTTCCTGTCCTCATCACCTCCCAGAGGCCCACCTCCTAAAACCATTACCTTGGGGGATAGGATTTCGACATAAAAGTTTGACAGGGACACCAACATTCGGTCCCTAGCACCATCCTTGTCCATCGGATCTGTCGGGAGCAGCCGGAGCATTACAGGACCTGCCGGGAACACTGGCTGAATCCAGCGTATATAAATGTTCACTTTCTTCGTGGAAGAATTATTTTTTTTTCAAATGTTAAATCCAGGCCTAGATAAGTCACCCAGCTCAACCAAGCATTTCAAAACCACCTGGTATCCTTAAATGTTCCTGTGACCAGACTTCCAGAATCCTGTAGGGCAAAAATTGCTAACAGAGAGAAGTCATTCGCAAAGGTCACTGCTCCCCAGCTCATCTTTGGCAGCAGACAGCTCTGTGCTGACATTGACAAATGTTTCTAAGGTACAAGATATAGTTCTCTTTCATGCAAAATTTCCAAATCTGATTTGCCTTTCAAATTTATTGCAGTCTTTTAAGGAGTGGTTTTGGCAATGTTTGGGAAGTGATAACAGCCAGAAAGCTGTGGAAATGATTTAATGGTCCAGAACTTTGAAGTGCCTATTAAAGACATTTAACTAACTTCATATTTCTCCCTACATTTTCCCCAAAATGTGTATGCATGGAAGTTTTCCAAATGGCTTTTCTTTAAAGCACAGGGGCCATCATTTTTATGTTAGAGGGAGGAAATTTATTACTTTACAGGTTCCTTGCTTCCATGTGTTTTTCTTCAGAGCTCACTGAAGTTACTCATTTTCATCTCTTGCTAACAAATTAAAAGACTTTGTTTTCTTAATTTCTTTTTGGATACATACTAAGGTGGCCCCCCTTCCCCCTATAAATCTTCTAGTTACTTCTAGTCCAGCAACAAGCTGTATGAGTCTAATTCAGGGAGGTGGGGAAGAAGGGAGAGAGGGAGAACTAATATTTTAATGACTTATCTGATGCTAAGCACCAAGCAGGACCCTTTATTTCATCTAGATTTGCTCATTGCAGGCATGCCTTCATGCACTTGTGGGCCCAAGAGCTGGGCATTACTCTTGGGACTGAGCTCTATACATCAATTTTTTCATGGTCTAGTAGGAAAAAACATGCAAGTCAACAGTCAACGTCAATGCAATACCCAATGCTTTTTGAGAGACAGTTATAATAAAGTGGCTGAGAGCATGGGCTTCTGAAGGCAGGTTGTCTGGGTTTAAATCCAAGCTCTACCACTTTTTTTTTTTTTTAAAGATTTTTTATTTATTTATTTGAGAGAGAGAGAATGAGAGACAGAGAGCATGAGAGGGAAGAGGGCACAGGGAGAAGCAGACCCCCTGCTGAGCAGGGAGCCCGATGTGGGACTCGATTCCGGGACTCCAGGATCATGACCTGAGCCGAAGGCAGTTGCTTAACCAACTGAGCCACCCAGGCGCCCAAGCTCTACCACTTTTAAGCTCTGAATCTTCTGTAAGTTACTTCACCTTTCTACCTTGGTCTCCCCATGTGTAAAGTGGGAATAGGAAGAGTAGCTACCTCAAGAAGCTATGAGAATAAAATGAGTTAATACACAGAGAGTGTTCCTAAGAGTGCCCGGTGAGTTTACACAGCTGGCTACTTCTCAATATTTAGATTTCAACCCAAATGTCATGTCCTTGACTAGAATATTTCCATCTGCCCATAATCTCTCCTCAAGTGTCTCTTACTCCTCCCGTGTTCTTTGCTGCCTTATAAGCCCATATCACTGTGTGAAATTATTTTTCTTCTTACGGGCTTGCTTGTTTATTGTCTTCTTTTGTTCCACTAGAGTATACAAAACACAAGGGCAGAGATCATTCTGGCTTTATTCATTGCTGAATTTCCAGACCCTTATGAAGTACCTGGCACATTATCATTTTTCAGCTAGACTTTGTGAAATGAATTGTTGAATGTTAAGAGCTCTGACAGAGGTAAGCCCAGGGCTCTCTTCGGGAGTACATAGGAGACATGGTTGACCCAGCCTTCGACGTCATCACAGACAGTCTCCACAAGGAACTGACATCCTTCGGGGACCTGCAGGCTGTCCGTAATCAGGGACAGAGGCAGGGGTAGGGTAGTTCAGGGAGGCAAGAGTGCTGTGGGAAGAATACGCATTTAATCCTCACAGTGACGGTTTAAGATGGGCATTTTTCGCTCCATCTCCTGAAATGAGAAAAAGAAGCTGAGAGAGAGCTATGGAAACTTGCCCAGAGTCCCAGAGTTACTGAGAGTCAGAGCCAGGATTAAATCATTCCACTGCACTTACCTGCAACAAATATTACGATAAGGGCCTTGAAGCCAGAAATGGTATCTAATGCCTGAAATTGTTCTTCATGGATCTAATTTACTCAGAAATGTTGTTGTGATACCTTTCCTGTTCCGTAAAGAACGTAAAAACATGCCACTCTTCACTTCAGATAAACAGGAGGCTTCTTTGGTCCCACTTCACTGTCTTTTCGATAATCTCACCTTCTGTGTGTCTGCCTACCCACAAATACAGGTCGTATGGTCGAAACTGTATGGAAAATAGAACAACGATTTTCTATGCTCCGAGAATTCACACACAGGGAAACCCCTGCGGTACCTGACAGGAGCGCCGTTTCGTGTGAGGATGGGATTACTTAATTACGTGGCTGCATCTCCGTCCTGGCCATGTTGGCTGATCAGACTCCACAGCAAAATCACACAGCCACAGCAGCCTCATCTCGGGGGGCTCTCTCTTGCTGAGTAGGTTAAACAGCCCATCATCCTTCAGAAACACTGAAAAGGGACTTTCTCCTAATCGATTTGACACCATCTTTCCTCAGTGGGCAATAGGAATGGAAAAGATGGAAAAGCAAGTTGAAGAGAAGCCATTCTTAAAGAATTGTGCTCAATATTGAGTCCTGTCATTGTTACTGCGGCAGATTTTTTAAGTGACTGCCCATTCTTTGGGCCTCCTCTCATTGAGAGGAGGGGGAACTTGTCCCCTGCCCTTGAATCTGGGTAGGCTTGTGACTGCTTCTACACGTCACTGTGTGACTTCCAAGGCTAGGTCATAAAAGGCCAATTAGCTTCTGCCTGGGGCACACTTGCTCTTGGGATGTTCTCTCTCAGAATCCAGTTCCCACGCTGAGCGAAGCTCAAGCCACATGAGTAGGCCATGTGTAGGTGTTCTAGTCCATCCCCTACCTGGGCCCAGCCTTCACATCATCCCAGCCCAGATGCCTGGCACCTGAGTGAAGCAGCCTCCAGATGATTGCAGTGCTCTGCATGATCAAAGTCTGGCCCGGCCATTTATATCATCACATTAGCTGAGGCCCCAGACACTGTGGAGCAGAGACAAGCTGTTCCCACTGAACCCTGCCTGAATTTTTGACCAACAAAATACGTGAGCATATAGAAGTTACTGTTTTTGTGACCAAGTTTGGGGTAGCTGGTTACACGGCTCAAGTAGCCAGAACAGTTACCGTCTCTCTACATTTGTTATGGATCTGTGTCATAAGGATCTCTCTAAGAGATGCTAGAACTTCTTAAGTAGAGCTGTGGTAGATTCTTTTAAATTGGCCTCTGTTAAATTAACAGCCATTCCAATACCTATCGCCTCTCTTTTGTTTTCCTCTCCAAGAGACTGGAGAGTAAATTTTTCAAATTCCAAGCCTATCTTGCAGTTGGAGGTGACCTTGTCATACAGTTCCAGCCAATAAGATGTAGACAACAGTCCCTAGGTAGAGCGTCCCTTCTCTAATAAGGGCTTAATGGGGAAAAATCCCTTATCTCCCTGCTTTCTCCTTCCTGGAATATGGACATGATACTTAAAAGTGTGGCAGTCATCTTGAAACTAGGAGACGGAAAGACACACACCATGGCAAAGCATAAAGAGAGAAGCAGTCTGGTTCTTTGATGACTTCTTTGAAAGGCTAGACTTACCTTGTGTTGTCTTCTTCCAAAAGTACTGTTACATAAAAAAAATAATTTAACCTTTTTAAAGCCATTGTTAGATATTATTTAATTTATTGTTGAATGTATCCTTAAGTGATTCAACAATGTATGATGTTATATATTACATTACATATACCCATACATTTGAACTAAGAGAGGAAAGACATTTACTTGCACCTAAACAAACAAACAAAGAGTCTGTTCTTTAATTCAGACCTTAAAGCCCAGACATAGACTTACATGGGAACATTAAATGATTGAGCTCCATTTCCCGTACCAGCAATACTGGCCCTACCATCAAGCTCATCCATAGGCAAGGACACTTCCGTTATGATGTAATAGAAATAATCAAGTATTTTGTGAATTGAAATTCTCCAGTATGATTATCTTCCTTGAGCAAATCTTTATTTCTTTTTACAATCATGGATAACATTTCAGTCAGCTTCTTAGCTTTCTTTTTTTTTAAGACCTTATTTTTTGGGATGCCTGGGTGGCTCAGTCGTTAAGCGGCTGCCTTCAGCTCAGGTCATGATCCCAGGGTCCTGGGATCGAGCCCCGCATCGGGTTCCCTGCTCAGCAGGGAGTCTGCTTCTCCGTCTCCCTCTGCCCCTCCCCCTGCTTGTGCTCTCTCTCTCTCTCCCCCTTTCTCTCAAAGAAGATACAGATTTCTCCTGTGCTCCCCCCGACGATGTACACAGCCTCCCCCCTCATCAACATCACTCATCAGTGTGCGACGGCCTTTATATTTCTTTTAAATAAGAGCAAACACCAATTTTCCTAATTCATTTTGTATTAAAATGTTTACCCTTGCTTGAGTTAGTTGTATTCCTCTTCAGCCTTCACAAAGGACACCTTGTATATTTGCTGTTTTATATTTATATACACATATATGCACTTCTGACATATCATTTCTCTCATCCAATACAGTTGTAACCACCGTAACTGAATAGTGTGATGACTTACCAATAGTGATTAATATTAGTAAAAATATGTCTAAAAATAAAATCTACAGAGTTCTAAAACCTGTTAATTGACATCTCTTTTACTTCATAAAATAGTAAACGCATATAATTACTGGTTAATTTTGTGTGACAGTTATTCATCTTGTCATATAATAAACAAGATGAAATGTGAAACATAAAACAATAATTCCAAAGACAAAAGAGAAGAATAATTACATATGAATGAGGGGGGAAAATCAAAGAACCAAGAGCATTTTGAATCTCTCCACTCTCCCTAGAGTACCATTTCAGGTTGTAATTTATTTTAAAGGTATTGTGCTTCAAATGCATTTACTCTCTCAAGGCATTTGTCTCATAATTCTTTAAAATCCTGCAAGTAGATCTTCTAGTGTACCCATTCAGGCTTATATTAGGTAGCTTGAATTGTACATTGTGGGACAAAGTGATCTTCACAAGTTAGGAACACTATAAATCTTCTCTGCATTGAATATTCTTTATTATAAAACTTTTCTAGAAAATCTGGTCATAAAAATCTTAACTGCTTTATGGGCACCTGCTCTTCTTTGTTACATTGTGTGTTCTTCAAGATTAATACCAAGCTGTATTCATCTTTGCTCCCTCAGTGTCTATAATTCTTGATTGATTGATTCATTCATTGATTCATTTATTCATTCATTCATATTAGACACCAAGTACTCCCCATGTGCTAGGCACTATATGAGATAAAGAACTAGATATACCTGATCCTTACCCTTTGGGGACCTTCATTTTTATCAAGGACACAAACATGAAAATGTAATTACCCAAGTAAGTATTTGATTACCGATTTGATAAGTACAACAAAAGAAGGATGCAGGGGTAATGAAGAACTATAATGGAGACTTAATCTACAGTGGAGTGAAGAGAAGCTGAGGTGGAAAAAGTGGCATTGAATTTGAGGCCTAAGCAAAAACATTTCCATCCAGCGCACATGTGTAGGCTCTGGGTTGGTCAGATGTGAATGCTTATTAAATATTTGGTGATTCCAATAATGACGGAGAAGGAGGCTGGTACCTAGTTATATATCTTGGAAAATTCAATTCCAACCTATTTTTTCAAGCCCCAGTTTAAGTTTCAATCCATTCTCCACTGATCTTCTAGCATACTTAAAACAATCTTAAATGCAAAATATAGCCTTTATATGAGCATATTGTTTTCAACTATTTATAATTATTTCCATCAACCTTCAGATTATATGTTCTTTGAGCACAAGAGCTGTGGTTTAACTTCTTCTATGTCCCAGTCTTAGACCTAACACTTTGCTGAGCAATATGTATTTGCAAATTGGGTCTTTCACTGATTTCTTTTTTGCTTGCATTTGTTTATATTTGCAGTTTCCAATTATACTAGTTCAAATTTATCTCTAGAATTAAATAAATCATAAAGTTTAATCTGTGAATACTATATTTAGTTTCCAAAAATGAGTTGTGAAACTGTCTTATATATATGAGAAAAACGAAAACACCATAATGGAATACAAAATTAGTTTAGAACCTGGGACAAAAAGAGCTAACTTATTTCCAAGTGATCTTGGTAAACAATGGGGCACAGATTAGTTCAGAGCCTTGAGTGAGTTTTAGCAATCTTGATGGTAATACAGCATAAAGGAAGAACTGTAATCTGGTGTGCCTGGGTGGCTCAGTCGGTTGAGCATCCGACTCTGGGTTTCAGCTCAGGTCACGATCTCAGGGTCCTGGGACCAAGCCCCACATGGAGCCCTGCATCTAGGGCCCTTCACCACCAACCCCGTTCAGCCCCACTCCCCAATGAGTCAACCTCCCTGCTGAGCGGGGAGTCTGCTTAGGCTTCTCTCTCTCCCTCTGTCCCCTGCGTGCTCTCTCTCTCTAAAATAAATAAATAAATCTTTAAAATAAAAAGAAAGAACTGTAATCATGTACATGATGAACAAGAAGTTAATGCTTCTCAAATAATACATTATATGTTAAAAAAAAAGAGAAGAAGAAGATAGCAGGAGGGGAAGAATGGGGGGCGGAATCGGAGGGGGAGACAAACCATGAGAGACTATGGACTCTGAAAAACAAACTGAGGGTTCTAGAGGGGAGGGGGGGTGGGAGGATGGGTTAGCCTGGTGATGGGTATTAAAGAGGGCACGTTCTGCATGGAGCACTGGGTGTTATATGCAAACAATGAATCATGGAACATTACATCAAAAACTAATGATGTAATGTATGGTGATTAACATAACACAATAAAAAAAGAAGTTAATGCTTCTATTTTACTTATGAAATGAAAACAATTTGAGTAGTTGGGCAAAAGCAAAGATGTTTCTTGTCTCTGGCTAAAATAAACAATGGGAGTCTATGGCTACATCATTTACCTGTGTTTGATTTAAACTCAATTCTTTTCCTTGAAAATAGTAGATATGTCAGTGAAATCTCTCCCAAATATGGTAATTGCTCACATTCTCAAGCTGAGGAATAAGAATAAGATGGTCATAAAAGAGCATTTACTACTGAATTTTCGGGGACCAAACAACTTGGGCAACTATGAATATACTTGAAATGAGTCTTTCCTTGGAGGAGATAAAGTTAGCACAAACATCATTGTCGTATTAATATGCTTCCATTAACTGAACAACTACTCCATGCACTATCTTTTATTAAACCTTAGAGATAACTTCAAGAAGCAACACAGATTGATTCTGCCCTAAAGAAATTTACAGTCCTCTCGGTTAAAATAATGAAAACTCTCTGTAACACAACTCCAAGAAAGGTCATTTATATAGAACACAACACGAGTGGTGTCACCTCGAGCTTTGCAGTTCGGTAGCCCTTGATGGGACATGGTCAGAAAAATGACAAATAACTATATAACATATGGTAAGGGCTGAGAAATACTAACAAGGTTTGTGGCACACAGTAGGACTCAAAAATCACCAGTTGAATGAACTGTCAAGTTGGAATTATCAAAGAGAGAGGTCATCATGAGTTGGTAAAGAGAGTCTTCAGATCAAAATAGACTTCTATGTTCTTCAACCAGGAGCCCATTGACCAACAATCAACTTGGGTACTGGAGCCTGTGGCCAAGAGACAGTATCTCTTTTGCACTCTCATCCAGAAAAACTTTCTGCTAGGATGCCCATTTCTTCCTATACCTTCCCCTGACTCTATTAATTTTGGACAGTCATTGATCCTCACCCAGAGGTCAGTAAATAGACTTTGAAATCAAAATATCCTACCATGGACAGATGTGAAAAACAAAACAGTGGCTGCTGGAGAATGCCTCTTCCTAACAGCACACCTCAGTGCTCACACTCTGCATTCACTTGTATAGATGGGAATTTTTCCTCATAAAAAGGACCAGGTCTTTTGTGAAACTAGGACACCCCAGCAGTAGGTCCAGCTCTAAAGGCGCCACACAAGCAAAACCCTGACCTTTTCTTCCCCTCGCTTGCCCAGAAGAGTCTCCATATCCACGATCGGACTTCACCTTGTGCACCTGCTTTATTTTTTCCTTTCAATTTTCTCTCTCAGCAGGCTGGGCCCTGGCTGCCTTCCAGCCTGCACTGAGAGGCCAGCATGCTGACTTGGTGTTACTACGCGTTTGTTTTTGTACAGAGCCGTCCATAGAAGATGGATTTCAGTTTGCTTACATTCTCCCCCACAACCAGGCTATAGGTGCATTTTAACTGTTACGTATGTTCTTTAGCTGCTTCTGATTGAAATATTTTCCAAACCATAGGAGCCTGGAATCACATGATCTCCACACTGATTCCTTTGCATCTCTTACCAACTGAACTAAATAGATTTGTTTCCATTAAAAAAATCTTCTTTTGGTCTAATATGCATGGGCCTGAAAAAGTCAAGTTCTCTGTTCACAGATACAACATTTTTCTTAACCAATATCAATACATCAACATCTTATATTCTTTGGAGGGAGAATCGGGGGGAAAACTGACATTTTTGGCATCTGGATCTTTAAAATATCAAAACAACTATCTTTTATTATAACATCAAATAGTAGTAATATTAACAATTGGCCTTCATAGTTATTTGTTGCTACTTGTTTGGCCATATTTCCATTATCACTTACTTATAGTGAACATTATTTTTTTAAAAACATGAATATTTAAGAATTTATCATTGAAGTACTTTGGATTCTTCTCTGAAGTAATGCATTGGGACATTATTTCAGGCAACTAGTCTTGCTTGTCTATAAGAAAAATCATCCTCTATGTGAAGGAAGCTGGTTTCTCTGTCAGTCAGATGGTGCAAGATATAACAGCCCACTGGGTATTAGGGCTACTTATGTCCACTGATATTGAGGTGACCTAAAAGTATCCTGGGCCTGACAATATCCAGGACCCAGGTAACTCTCCTATAGATAGACCACCCCAGGTGACATACAGGCAGTAAATGAGAGATCCATATCTTAGTAAAGAAATAGCTAAGGAGACTTCTTCCCCCAGGGAACTGTAACTGCTGAAATGAAAATTAAAAAGTCTGTTTTTAAAGAAAGAAAAACTTGGATAGACTATTTTTTCCTTTTATTTTAAATTTTACTTATTAGTTATTTTGGTTTATACTTGTCCTTGGATCACTGTGGATAGCTCCAAATAAACAGTTGACAGGGTAAGCATATAGTTTAATATGTCAAGGTATTATCTGGCATTTTTATATTCCTGGAAAGTACATTCACTCTCATCCACATGTTTCATCTGACCAACAAACTACCCCTAGAAATGCTGGTGGGAATTGGGGAGAAAATTGGATCTCTCTCCTTTACTCCATCTTCCAAGAGTTGTTCCATATACCATGGTACTTTTGGCTGAGAGAGCCATACTTTATTGGGTCCCCAAATGTAGAATAAGTGAGGTCATGGATATCAAGTGGCCTTCTCACTAATTTGGTCTAAATGTCACTATGTTGCCAAAGGTTAATTGCACAATAAAGAAGTTCTTCTATTCTTCATCTCCTTCATCCAACCAAAGGGAGATCCATTGCATTCCTGCCCAAATATCAAGAACTGAGGAGAAAAAGCTACTGTATCATTTTTGGTGGCTTTATTAGGCATATTCTGGGAATGAAAGTTTACTCCTCCATCGTATCTACTAATTACAATTTTTAGGACCTCTGTTAAACTTCTCTGGCAGGGAGCTCGTTGGACTTTTGCAAATGAGCTAAATGGGGTATTCCTGTAGCAGGTAGCTCTCAAAATTCCATTCCAGAGATGAATGAATTTTCACTAAAAAGACAAATAAGATGCTCTTTCTTCCAAGTACTAAACAACAGTGTTCAACTTCTGATTCCATGAATGTATTTGAACATAGGGAAAAAACCAACAAGAGTGAGTAGGGAAGAGAAACTCAGTACTGAAGATTGCATCTGTCAGTATTGTTCTTTTAAATATATATATATATTTGCTGTTATGTATCTGCACTTTGGAATTAGTCATCCTGAGATCAAGAAGTAGCTCTGCTAAAAATTGTAATGCTCAGGTAGAGATAAGATAGTCAGCTAAAAGAAGAAAAGATGGGGCAATGAAAATTATCGTTAAGCCCCCTTCTTTGACTCAAGAGAGGGAAACCAAATTCTACCAGTAAAAACTTGGGAAATAAAACCAAGACTAGTAAAAATGTAACAAGACTTCTTAGCCAAGCCAAAAATGCCAAAAAGAAAACCCATAGCTTTCTGAAACTAAGGCCAGAACCATATGGTCTTGAGATAATCATCTCAGTTCAGCAACTTCTCTCTCATCCAGAAACTGAAAAGGAAAGGGAAGCCTGGCAGGAGCTAAGAGTCAGATTACAGTTCCTTCGCCTTCAGGCAGAGATGTCACTCACTTCTTTTATTGCTGACACCCAACCCACAGATTTCTTTCAGACTCTGCAATTGTGCAGCTGGAAGAGGAATGGTCCCAGTACTGGGAGGGGTACCGAGATCCTAAGGTGTAGGGTCTCCCACAGCAGGGACAGGACTTGCTCCTGGATATCCAGGATCCCCTGGTCAAATTTGGAGAATCCAGGAATAATCAGAGATACAGATCTGATTCAGAGACCTAACATCCACATTCTTGGAAATCCTAATGTAGGAAATGGAAAAAGGGTACAAAGTTTAATAGAGGAGAGTGAAACAGGTACAGTATTTTGAAATACCTCCAAATTTGGGCTCCCTTATCAATAAGTAAATCTCACTTTTATATCACCATTCAATCCACTGTTAAATTTTAGTCCTAAAACAGAAGCTCTGAAGGAAGAAGATGCGATCTAGAGAGAATACCGGAGAACTGTGTCCTTTCTGATCTTGGTAGATAAGAGAGAGGAGGACGCCATTCAGGTCCTGGTATCCCTTCCCCAAGTTTAAGTACAGGTAATTTGGAGGGTGGCAGGGAAATGTTCAAATACCAGTAAATTCCAAGAGAAGGCTGAGTCATTTGTACTGTCCCACGGGGAAATAATGAAATCAAATAAAATACCGGTTGATACCTGGACCTGAGATGTGATGCCAGCAGGGACAGAAAGTCATCACCATGGAGACCAGAGAAAAGTACAAGGAAATCACATGGATCTCTGGACACTTTCTTCCTTACTGGGATGAGGACACAGTTCATTTCACCTACCTTCATATATCTGATACCATCCTGGAGGGCTGTAGGGAAAGGGGAATGGAAATCTGAGAGACTGATTATTTTTATCTAAGGAGGCCAAGCTTTATCTAAAGTGGCTGTCTAAATTGCAATGGACTAAAGGTACCAGGCTGGTTCATTAGGTTCTTTTTTTTTTTTTTTTTGGCTCATAAGGGAGATCAGAACAATTTTAGAAAAAGAAAAATTCTATTTTCTCTGTACATCTAAGAGTATGGGAAAACTTACATTAAAATTTATGGACTGCTTACTATGGGTCAGGCAATCATACCCATATAAAATAGGTATTATCATCTTTATTTTACAGATGAAGTTACTGGGACCTTGGAAGAGAAAAATCGCTTGTCTAGAGTGACATGATCAGTAAGTGAAAAGGCACGATTTTAGCACAGGTGATTCTAATGTCCAATCTTGTGCTCATAGCTACATGCTATACCGTCTAATGGGTCGTGTACTGTGGGGTGCCCAGAACTATTCCCGAGCCACGCTGTGTGTTATTACCACGTGGTCTGTGAAGCTTTTGAAGAGACAGTTTCCACATCCCCTCTCTATAGAATTGGGGTACTGCTTAGAAGTTGTAAGGACTCTGCCTTTTGAAGAAATATTAATGGTTACAAAAACTTGCTCTGAGCAAATTAAGGCCCTAATACACATTACAGAAAGGAAAAATCAAAAGAGGGACTATGTAGCAAGTGTTGAAAACTTTGTTCTCCCTATCTCTAGAATGATTTTAAATTTTTTTTTAAGATTTTATTTATTTGAGAGAGAGAAAGAATGAGAGACAGAGAGCATGAGAGGGAGGAGGGTCAGAGGGAGAAGCAGACTCCCCGCCGAGCAGGGAGCCTGATGTGGGACTCGGTCCCGGGACTCCAGGATCATGACCTGAGCCGAAGGCAGTCGCTTAACCAACTGAACCACCCAGGTGCCCTCTAGAATGATTTTAAAGAATAACTTGGAAGGACTACTTTGAGACAATGTATCCATCAAAGCCATTTCAAGAGCTCCAGAAGGACCTTTTTGTAATAACCTGCAGATATGACCTATGACCAAGAGTGGTGCTGAGTTACCCAGCTGCTTAAGGGTTTGGCTACAAATTGCCAAGAAGGGAGCAAGAGATGCTGGAGACCCTGCACAGGCAGTGAGCATGGTTACTGTTCAGGAGCCAAGAGCAGTAAACATTACAGGTTTAAACAGTTCCCACTGTTCAGAGCTGCAGGAAGACGCCGGGAGTCAGGGTCATTGATTCTTGCAGCCGAGAGAAGCTGACTCTGAGAGTAGACTACTAATTTGAGAAATCACTAAAAGCAGAGCTGCCCCTGCCACCGAGAGTTGTCGAGAGGTTCCTCTGGAAGTTGTGGGAGGAAAATCTGCATACGTTCAGGTGGAAAAGGTACCATTGATGGAAGGAATCGCAGGGAGCACCCCAGAGAAAGAGTGGAGACCCATGGAAGTCATCCTCTCTGTCACCTCAGCTCCAGTTTCTTAAAGAGCCACTAGCAATGGGACAAAAGGAAGAGTGGGTGGCATCTGCATTGTCTGCTTGCTACTCGTGGAGCCAGTACAGGCTATGATATTAAAGTATCACTCGGAGGGAAGACAGAGTAATCATTTACATATAAGGGTACCTGGTTAAGCTGGAGATCCAGAAATTCTGGGAGTCATTTGAAGCACCCATAGAACCAGCAGTTAAAATCCAACCATGTGATACTCTGAGGAAGGCAGCCTGGACAAGAGAATTATAGATAATTGCATTTTAAGAAAGACTTGCATTGTTCTAATAATTTGTATCTGGCCATCACTGATATAACCACATCCATGGAACTCTGTAGGGAGATCCGTGCAAGTAACACATTTTATAGGCAGGGAAATTACAGCACAGACCATGGTGGGAGCCATATTGTGAATCAGACTGTGAATCAGTTACAGAGCTAAGAATAGACCCCGGCTGCCATTTAGCAATAGAAAACAATCTCTGACAACATCCTAAAGGCTATTAGGATTTTCTCAGCTTTAGATAAATTCACCACCAGGAAAGTATCTTATACTTCTGAAGAACTGTAATTTAGTACAGTGACTAGAATTTGATATGTCCCATTGGTTTCCCAGTTAAGGAAAAAATGAAGATGTTTAAAATCAGCCTTGAGATTACAATTGTCAAGTAATCTACTGTGTGAATTGCTGTGGAGAATAAGGTCAGGAGGCAGTCTAGCTGAAGAGATTTTTATTGAGACACAAAAAGAAAAGACACAAATATTTTCACTTTGACCATGGTCTTTGAAAAGTTACGAACATAATTACACAAATTTGCAGTGCTTTTTTTTCCCTATAAATATTTATTGTCCCAAATTTAGAAAACATTTTTGAGGGAGCAGATGAAGTAACAACTTCACTATAAAATAACTTAGAAATGTATTTCTCCATGACAAAATTTTGAAGACCCTTACAGCTGAAAGGAGCCTTAGAGTTCATCTCATCCAACTTCTCTCCTACATGAATCCCTACTCCCTCTCTGCAAGGTCATATAGGGACTACATGTCACCAAAACCAGTGGACAATATTGAGTCTTGGCTTCTTAGACATATTTGACATTGTTGATTTCTTGACACTTCTTGAAATATTCTTTTCTCTTGGTTTCTCATAAAGAATCGGTTTCCCCCATATCTGACGGCTTTTCCTCGGATTTCTTTGCAAGTTTATCCTCTTTTTGCCCAGCCATGAAACAGTGCAGCTTCTCAAGACTTGGTCCTCTTCTCTTTTCACTCCACAGACTGTATCATTCATTCCCACTGCTACGGTTACAATCCTTATAATTTGATTCACAAATTTTATCTTAAGTCTGCATTACTCCCCTGAGTTCCAGATCAGTATAAACAAATCCCTGTTTATATCTCTTCTTTGATCCTGTAAAGGCACCTCAAAACCCATGCTCTTCTCTCACTCTCCCTACCCTCCGATGCCATCAACAATCCCTCTACCTGAATCACAAGCACTTCAGAGTCACCCTGAACCCCTCCCACATCGACCCCAGAGCCTACTGATGTACCTCTAAAGTATTTTTCAAATCCATCCTCCTCTCTCCATCTCCAGTGCCACCAGCCTAGTCCAAGCAGACAACACCTCCCTCCTCGATTATATTATTCAAAAACCACATCTAGTCCCCATATCTACTTTTGCTCCCTTCCAGTGAATTCTCTCCTCAGCATCAAGAGACCAATCTTTTCAAAATACAAATCTGATCATAATACTCCCTTTAAAGAAAAAAAAATTTAAGAGTGTCCCAGTGTTCTTAGGACAAAAAAAGAAAAAAGTAAAAACAAATACAGAATAATTCTTAACACAGTCTGTGAGGTCACACAAAGTCTCACCACCGATTGCATTTCCCACTTCACACTGTGCTCCCCCTCACTCTCCTTGCCCCAATAGCTTTTTCCAGTTTCTTGAATGTTCCATGCTTGCTCCTGCTATTTCTTCTGTACATAGTTAACTCTTTCTTAGCCTTCTAAGAAAGTGAAAGTGACAGATCGCAACTATCACTTCCTCCCTTGACATTCCAGATTAAGACAGACCCATGAATTATCTGCCCACCTAGCTTCACCTCTTACCACTACTGCAGTTTGTTCATTACTAGGGTAGTTAGAACATCTACTCAGTTTGTGCCTGTCTCCTCCACTAGATTTAAAGTGCCATGAGAGCAAATAGTTCATCCCAATTTACTTATCATTTTATGCTCAGTGCCTACACAGTGTCTGAGGGCAGGCAATAACCATTTGTTGAGTGAATGAAAGAATTCCTTCCTGTCCTTGAATATTCCCAGGGAGAAAGAAATCATAGCCTCCTGAGTCAGTTCATCTTTTTTTTTTTTTTTCCCCTTTTGGGAAATTTTGATGGAAAATTCTTCCCTGTATTTAGGCTTAATCTATCTCTAGGTAACTTACCAATTTATTCTTGCTTTTGTGAACTACAAAATTAATCCATTTCTTTCTCCATGTGATAGTTTTTTAAATAAATGAATTCAAAATCGTGATGATTTTACTCTTACTCTCTCATCCTCATTTTTTTTTTCTGTGTTTGCCATCCTCTTTATGCTTTTTGGTATATGACAACCCTAGTCTCCTTTTTTTTTTTTAAGATTTTATTTATTTATTTGACACAGAGAGAGTGAGAGATAGAGAGACAGAGAGAGACAGAGAGCAAGCACAAGCAGGGGGAATGGCAGGCAGGGAAGAAGCAGGCTCCCTGTTGAGCAAGGAGCCCAATGTGGGACTCAATCCCAGGACCCCGGAAACATGACCTGAGTTGAAGGCAGCTACTTAACCAACTGAGCCACCCAGGCGCCCCACAACCCTAGTCTCCTGTTGAGATGAATAAACAAGTAATTTTATTAAACACCCAATAAGTGACTCATTTTTATGTGTACAAGCTTATTTCAATATTCAGAGGTAGAATTATTGACTGGCTTTCTAAACCCTGTCAATATCAAGAGTGTTTCATAGATTTGAGGATAACTTTGAAGCTAATTGTCATTTTAGTATGGGTATTTTCAATTTAAGTTCAGAAAACTTAGATACATAGATCAAAATGTACCTCTGAAAAAGCTCCATCAATTGACCATATCAACATCTATTTAAATTAAAACTATTCCATTTTTTACGCTCTAGCAATGAAATGAGCATTATTGGAAAGCCTTGTGTTTTGGCAAATTTGGCAATTTTAGCAAAATTCAGTGTGCTTGTTTTGGTTTATATGTATTTTCTATTACAAAAATGGAGGGTTTTCATTCACTGCCATAAGGCCTGGTCTGGTGCCTACTAGAGATCAGCATATCAGCGCTCAATATGTTTGTTCGAAGGAAGAATGCACAATTTATAGATGGAATGGCTTCTTATCACTGGAAAATTTGGTATATTTGTTGAATTGACCCAAGAAGATAAGAACCATCTTCTCACTTATGAGTTTCATTTAGAAACAATTGAGAAATAGTCACATTAGTAATGATTTATACAGTTCATTTACAAGCTTCTCCTCTATTATCAATTTCAGAGAATTCCATTTCTCAAGTTTAAAAAAAAAAAAAATGGCACTGAAGATGTATCAAACCTTGCCTAAAAACTCCTTCTTTTCGCCATAACTTCTCCTAACCTCTAGAGGAGTTTACTCCTTTACATTATAAATTTTTTCCCAACATAGATTAGAATTTGGCCAGATCCAGAAATTATGTATTTAGTATTAAAACATTCAAATGGGCCTTTATAAGATCACTCATTTGCATTTCTAAAATAATACCCCAAATCATATACTTGTAAAGAAAAATTACAGAAGGAAAATTTAGTTTTGCTGACTCCTCTCTCTCTCTTAACTAACTCTCAAGTCAAAGCCCATTCCTTACCCTGCTCCCCACATACGAGACCTCAGACCAGGGAGGAAAGAATTAGTAGAAAGAAGTATTAGAAAAGAAATGCTATTTTTGTATGTTTACTGTTTTGATTTCAACTGGAGTTAAAAGCATTCTCCATTTATGAAATGATGGTACTCATGAATAAGAGAAAGGGCTGGAAGAAAGACTTCTGGGGGACAGGGGGTGACCTGAAATAATAACGTCTCCTAATTGTGCTTTAAGCATCAACTTCTTAAGAAGATAAACTTCATTTATCTTAACTTTAAGCTTATACTATTTTGTAATATAATTTCCCCCAATATATTTTATTATTTTCCATAACCTTTAGGAAATATATGCATTATTTTCATGTACTATATATCTTTTTTTAAAAAAAATATCACTCAGCACCTTTAAATTGCCGAGAATATAAGGAGGCTAGATTTAGACTGAACAAGGGTTACTACTTCTAAGGATTGTCAAAGCTGCATCTGCCAAGTTCACTGATGTGTGTTTAAAAAAAAAAAAAAAAAGGACCCAAAGCCTTTTATGCTTCAGCTTGAACTGTGGTTATCATGGTCCTAATCATAGTGCTTATAATCAAGGCTTTTTTTCTCTCTCTAATTTTCTCTTTCCTTCGGGAAAGCACCCTCACTTCAAGTCAGGTTCATTCCACAATCTCCTATTTCAGATGACTTGGTTGGAGGATGTGTCATGTTGTGTTGGAGCTGAGAAGAGGTGGTGCTCATCAATCAGCAGATTCCCGGGTGCTAATCCTCACCCCAGTTAGCTGATTCGGTCCTCTGGATTCTGACCACTGCCATGGTCAATCACACAGCTGCTCTATTCAGCCTCATCATCTCCCTATTCTTCCAGATTATTGCCTCATGGCCACCGAGACAAAAAGAAAGAGAAAGGGGACCAAAATCATCAAAATCATGTGTCCTGAAAGAAATACTCAATGTGATCAGAATTTTTCAATTAATTGACATGTGGAAAAGACTATTTTAACCAAATAGTTGGCAATCAAATGCATATGATGGTAAGAAATCAGAAGTTGGACGTTGCTGTTGTGGTGGTGTTTTTTGTTGTTTGCTTTGGTTTCCATTCATAATGTCTCCCAACCTGGCCTTTTTATGGTGAAGCTTTTTCTCTAACCCTCAATAGATCATTATTTATTTAAACTTTATACTCAGAGCAATGACTTCAGAAACAATCAGTGTCAGTTTACTCATAATATGTCCAACAGAGTTTTTTACTTGGAGGCTGACATTGATTCAATCATTTTGTAAAAATTATTTATCACCTGCCAATTGATTTCTACAGTAACGGGAATCATCTGACATTTTGCTACACATATCAAATTGCAAAGAAATATAATGAGAAATCACTTACTATAATCATCTTAATTATATTTATGAAATATTTGTTAAACATTTTAACATTTGTGACAGTGTCAGGAGAAATTGCTCAAACATTGTACTGAACTGAGCTGGTGGCAATCAATTTTTATTACATAGGATGATGTGAAACAGTATTTTCTGTAAAAGAATGGTAGTCTTTTGAAATAAGTTTCTACAAAGAATTTACTTTTTTATCTCCTTATATTGATGAAAAGAAATTCAGAGCTAAGTAGAGATATTTGCTAAATTTTTCTCCTTAGTGATAAAATCATACCTATAAAGATGATTTTCAAACAGAAACAGAATTTCATTTTCCATCTCAACTTCTCAGTGGTGCATTTCATAGAATTGCAAATCATGATGAGAAGACTTGGAAAGTCCCCTTCCTATAAAGAATATTTTTTTTTAAAGATTTTTATTTATTTATTTATTTGAGAGAGAGAGAGCACATGAGAGGGGGGAGGGTCAGAGGGAGAAGCAGACTCCCTGCTGAGCAGGGAGCCCAATGCGGGCCTCGATCCTGGGACTCCAGGATCATGACCTGAGCCGAAGGCAGTCGCTTAACCAACTGAGCCACCCAGGCGCCCCCTATAAAGAATATTTAAATAAAATGATTGTAATTTATTCACAGTGAGTCTACTTCATCATTTCTTTACATCTCTTTCTCCTAGAACTCCAGCTCCATGTTTTAAAGTAGCTGGTATGAGTATGAAATTTATAGAGCACTCTTAATCTGCAAATCACATGTTTTGTTTTCTTTTGTTTTCTTTCTTTTTTTAAGCAGATTTAAAATAAGTGGCATTCTCTTAAATGCATTTACTCGAGGGGATGAATGGCATGAAATCTCAACAGTGAACTTCTTAGGGATGTCAAGAAGGCAGAGAACTCCATTTGATCATGTGCCAGATGGTGACATCCCTATGCCTTAGTACAAAAGAACACATCAGAACCTTCCTGAGGATAAGTTTTGAGAGTTAACAATATGGAGCAATCAACAGGGCAGTCAACAGTTTCCTACTGGGAGAATATATTCGTGGAACGAGGTGGCTCCAGTTTCCAAATTCCAAATTTTACATGTTTATACAAGGTGGGCCATCCTAGATGTTTCCTGAAATTGGCTAAATTCACATTTGAAATTTGCTAACCTCTCTTTCAGTATCCTCTCACTGCTAATGATAACTCTGCTATGGGGCAGACAGCGTTGTGTGCATGCATTCATTGCATCATTTCCTGTGCCTGGACACACAGGAAGATAGTTCCTAGTCTTCTCTGTAGTAAGGTGGACGGTGAGACTGGGTTCTGGTCAACAGGATGTAAGTGGAGATGACACATGCCATGTCCTCAGGCAGAAACCATAGATGCTGCTTTTTGAGAAAGCAAAACAGATGGAAGCATGGAAGCAATCTGGATCCTTGAAAAAAGGTGTCTCAAGGGTCACCTGACTTACATCAGAAATCTTGTGAGCGAGAAATAAATCCTATATAAAACCACTGAATAGTTAGGATTTATATGTTATCACAGCATAGCCTTTCCTACTCTCACTAAAAAACTTGCCTTCTATTTTCAGCTTCCTTATTCACAAACTCATGTTTTTATGGATAAAGCGTAATGATTCACCTCTTCTAAGAGGTAGTTGCATCTCAATAAGATATTTGTGAGAAGCAAAAAATACCATCAAGCCCTAAGAGAAATTAATTTCTAATAGAAAAAACTTAAGCGCTATGAAAAAGAGCAAGGGAAACTCATTTTTTGAAAAGATTCTATTTATTTATTTATTTGAGAGAAAGAGAGAGCGCGAGCAGGAGGGAGGGGCAGAGGGAGAGGCAGACTCCCTGCTGAGCAGGGAGCCAGCCGCTAGGCTTGATCCCAGAACCCTGAGATCAGGACCTGAGCTTAACCAACTGAGCCACCCAGGTCCCCTGGGAAACTCATATGTGAAGAGATAACTTCTGAAGCTTCTCTGGCTGTATCATTTACTCCAGCATTCTGTAAGCTAACCTTTTAAAAGTCATATTTGTTCTCCATGTTTCTATAGTTTCTTTCTCCTATTCAGTAAAACGCTGTTTTAGTAAGGAGCAATAGAAGAAAAAAGAATATATTTTTTTTGGTTGAAACATTTTTGACAGTTGTAACTCTATCAAAAGAAAGGATTATAAAGTGATTTATTCTAATAGGTACATACACTAAATACCTTAGCTTCTTAAAAATAGTTCATATTGAAATCATTTACGTAATAGGCATTGTGCGTTGTATGAGTTCCGTATTATACTCAGAATCCTTTTGTGCTTCTCTCTATGACACATAAGTTGTTACAAACAAAGTTTCAGACATCAGGTCACAGTTTTTGAGCTGTTTCTCTGTAGCTCCATTTTTTTTTTCAATTGCACCCACAAATTCCCAAGTCTGTTTATTTTGTTATTAGGAACTGTAAGAAGCATTGACTATGAAAGTGACAGTTTGGGAAAAGCATGGGTTTGGGCATCAGACCTTGGCTTAAATATCATTTCTGTCATTTACTGGCCATATAAGTTTCACGGAGTTTAATCTAAAGGGTTTTAAATTTCTTACATGTTAAAATAAGGGGGTAGGGGGAAGCCTAACCCATAAGGATTGATAGATTTGTTTATAGATTCTACTTACGAAGCCACCAGTACATTGTCTGCTATATAGTAGGAATTCAACATACAAGAATCCATTTGAGAATTATTTTTATTGATATATATATATATAAAATTAATGTGTAAAAAATGCATAGATTTTAAGATTTTGATAATTCTATACATCCATGAAACCACCACCCGAAACAAATGTAGAGCATTTCACACCCTGCAAAGTCCCCTTAAATCCCCTTTCCATTAATCTCACCTCCTCCCTCCCTCCCCCCATTTACACAACCACTTTCTAATTTCTGTCATCATACACTTGTCTGATTTTGGACTTCATATGAATTGATTCACAGACTATGTACTCTTCTGTGCCTGGCATTGTTTACCTGACACAATGTCTTTTGAGATTTATTCATGATGGATGCCGTAGTTAGTGCTTTTTCATTGCTGTATAATATTCCACTGTGTGATGATACCACAATTTTTTGTATCTTCTGACATGTTAATAGACATTTGAGTTGTCAGCTTTTGGTTATTATGAATAAAGTTGCTGCGAGTATTCTTGTACAAGTTTTTTTGTAGACTTATGTTTTCATTTCTCTTTAGTGAGTACCTAGAAGTAGACCTGCTGGGACATAGGGTGGATATATATTTAACTTTATAATACACTACCAAATAGTTGTCTAAAATGGTTGAACCATTTAATACTCCTGCCAGCAATGTATGAGAGTTTTAGCTGCGCTATGGCCTTGCCAGTCTTTAGTGTTATCAATCTTTTTGGTTGTAGCCATTCTAATGGGTCTGAAATGGTATCTCATTATAGTTTTATTTTGCATTGCCTTGATAACTGATAATGTTAAGCACCTTCCTGTGTGCTTATTGGCCTTTTATATAATTAATATTCTTGAAGTGTTTATTTTACTATCTTTGTATTGGGTTGTTCAAACTTTTGCTGTTGACTTTCCATATTCAGGACACAAGTCCTTCATCATGTATATACTGCAAATATTTTTCCTAACATGTGGCTTGGCTATTTTCTTCATAGTGACCTTTGATGAGCACATTTAGTTTTGATGAAATCCAACTTATATACTTTTTTTCTTTTATAGTTGTTGCTTTTAGTGTTCTGCCCAAGAAATCTCTATCTACCCAAAGTCTTCTCCTAAATGCATTATGGTTCTGGATTTTACATTTATCTCTATGATCCATGTTCAATTAACTTTTAGGTGTGGCGTGACATAGAGATCAGGTTTTATTTTTTCCACACAAATAAGGATGATAATGATTTAATGCTGGGCTTATAAGCTTGGGTCTTACATTTTATGTTTTGATACTAGACACAGCAAGACATATCACTGTCTTCAGAGTCCCTAAGGTAATGTTAAAAGATTTCAACAATTTTTAAAACAAGTTTAATTGTTAGTAAAATCTCTTCTCAAAAATGTTATAAAATATCCATGTTTAAGCAAAATTGTCAATACAGTGATGATTTCCATGGAACCTGCACAATCACCCTCTCCCCCACCCCCCAATTTGGTTTTCCATCCCCAACCTTTAGCGTCCTTCTTGCAAATAAGTACTAGGGCACTCTTACCCTGTGTGATAATCTGTGTGGCCTAGTTCTCCAAAGATAGGTTCTTATTCCAGGTATTTCACACAGTTTGTCCCTTTCTCTCTTGGCTCCCCTCCATAGTAGCTGACAGCAAATTTATCTGATAACTAACAGAAACAAATGTGTTGATGTTTATTACCCCATTTAGCTAACTTATCTCTAGCTAAACAAATCCTATCTTCTGGACATGATGTCAACTCAAAAATATGAATTTAATGGTAGAAATTTCAGGCACTGTATAAATTGATGAAAAGATCAGTTCGGGATCAGCCAGCTCTGTGATAGTCTTAAAAACCCTCTTTTTGGGGTGAGGTACCCGTTATTTGACTCTGCTTCAGACTGGTCCTGGTGTTCTAATATAATAGAATCACCTCTACTTTTGCCTGTATGTTAACCATAAAAGGTACTTATTCCTGATTTGATCAGAATGATACTAGTTTGATTACATATTACATCATTTACAGCCACTTTCCAAAAAGGCACAGCCCTCCAAAAGGAAATAGTTATTACTTTAGCTGAGTCTGTAAAGTTTAAAGTGAATTCAGGGACTGTTAATTATCTCCTGATTGCTTATTATGTGGTGAATGTGAATACATAGAAAGTCAATCTGGGTAATTTTGTACCTGTGCCAAAAAAAAAAGGAATTTCTAAGGTTAGTCAACCTCAAAAAGTCTGACGGGAGTACTTTCTCTAAAATGTTCAATATCTCTTGTCTATATAATCTTGATTCACCACATTGCTAATGACCCTACATACATTTGGTGCTAGTTGCCGTCACTAAAATCAACAATTCAATGCAAATTGTGATATTTTAATATTTAATATGCCCCTTGCTAAGTTTCCAATCCCATCTTTCATTTTAGTTCACAAATGATTTTACAATGTAGTGACTTTTTTTGCTGATAACATTTTCTTCATAAGCCTAAACTTTTCAAATTCTTTCTTTTCATGCACACTTTCTATTGCATTTTTACTACTCAAAGACTAATCAGGCAGTCATTTCTTATCAACAACCTCTTTTCCCATTACGGAAGATTCAATTGAATGCATCCATTTGTTTCATTCTTTCTGAGGGAAGACATTCTACCATCAGCATTGCCTCCTGTGGCATTCTGAGGAAATTTTCTATAAATCAAATTTTGCTACTGATTCCCTACCCAAACCTTTCTGGAGCCATGTTCGCATCAGGGGAAGAACGGGAAGAAGAGAGCTTCAATAGTTTCAGTCATATGGATAATAACCTATTCAAACTTTAACTTGTATTCTGTCTACAGATCCTGCTCTACCACCCTGGGAATCCCACTGCTCTTCCATTTTACCATGTTCTTGCTACCAAGAAGGTAAATGACCTGATAAATTGACCCATATCATAATTTGCTTTGGACATTATTACTTTGGACATTATTACTTTGGACATTATTACTCCTCAAATAAAGGTATATACTTGTTTTAAACTCCCATCTTAAGGGAGACCCACTGGAGAGTCTCATGGTGAATTAAATTAGAATATAACAGACTACTCACTAAAATTACACTACTACTACTATGCAAAGCTAGCCACACTTAATGTATACCAGGTGTAAATGAACACAGCTAGAATCTCACTGTACTATTATCACATTAATAAATAATGCTGCTGATTACATTCATACTACTGATGATGATCATCATCATCATAATGACAACTTACATTTATTACCCACTTACTATGTGTAAGGGGCGCCTGCGTGGCTCAGTTGGTTGAGCGTCAGACTCTTGATTTTGGCTCAGGTCATGATCTCGGGGTCGTGAGAAAGAGCCACAGGTCAGGCTCCACACTCAACTTGGAGCCTACTTAAGATTCTCCCTCTCCCTTTGCCCCCCACTCCGCTCGGGTGGGCACTCGTGCAGGCTCTCACACTTCCTCTCTAAAACACACACACACACACATACACACACACAACCAGACTGTTCTCAGCACTTTTGAAATATTCTTCTTTTATCCTTAGAGCAATTCTATTAATCAGAACATATATAATTATCCCTTTTTTACAAGTAAGGAAGCTGAGATATGGGGTAGTTAAGTCACTTGTCTAGGGTGATACAGATAATACTGAAAACGTTTGCTGATATTGTCCACTTGCTATGGGCACTAAGGGTAGTGCTTCCTAAGCATTCTGTCCTTTGCTTTCATGAACCAGGTCAGGAAGCTCTGGAGGAAGCTGGGGCTTAGAGAGACTCAGTCTGGCATCACCTTGTAAGCAGAGAAGAGTGAATCCAGAAACCAGCTCTGTCTGGCACCTAAGTTTATCCTCCTAATTACTATACTCTTTCACAATAATGTGTAAAACTATTGCAGACGATGTTGATAATATAAGAACAGGAAATGGCAGTTTCATTCTTGGGCTCACAGAGGAATATCTTATGGAGCTGATGTAAGAATCCCAGTCTTTCTATTTCTCAACACGAATAGGCTTTGCAGATACCACTGCAGTATGTTCCCGAAAATGTCAGTTGCCACAGTGAGCAGTGTGCTTTGGGATAAGACAGCAAAGGAAGGAAGTGGCTAGAGATGAAGAGGATTGGAGGCAAGAAAAATTAACCACCACTCTCTCCAGCTGCCTGACCTTTGACCTCCCCTTAGCCTACCCAAAAAGATAAAGATGTCTTCCTTGGACAACACAAAATGAAATTCAACTAGGATTATGGTCAAGAACTTAGCCATATGAGGCCAGTATAAATAGGACATTTTGAAAAATGGACAATAGGGAAATTTATTCATAAAAGCTGGAGACTCTTACCTGATTGAGGGTTCTTTTTCAAAAATACTTCCTTTCATTAAGCATTGATACATGTAAGATATATAAGATAATGTAAAAGATACAAAAGATAAGTACTAAAACATAGATACAGATATATGGTGCTGGTATATGGCCGAAAATACTTCCCCTGATTTTTCCACTTATCATTTAACAGAATATTTTTTCGTGTAATTCTTTCTTTTTTTTTTCCATTTTCTTCAAAACAGAAGCCTCTGAATAACAAAAAGTCATAGTACATATTATCTCTCCTTCATGTTTTAAGGTGTAATTATTTCCAGATTTTCTATTTGATAAGTGTGTTAAAAATCAGGCTCAACCTACCATTTTTCATTGTTTATGTTCATTTATTCTGATTTTGACACATTTTATATTTTCTTACCTGAGGTGATATATTATAGTAAAGAATTCTGTCAAGTATTTGTTTTCTTTCTTTCTTTGGGGTATGGGCAAATTACTTTTATTCATTTGGGTACCCTTTCCAGAAATTATGGTATCTGATTTGTTTCATTAATTCTTATTTTTAGAATCACATAGTGATTTTTTTTCATGTTGGCATCTGCTCACACAAGTCATGCGCAATGAGACACTTGCTTAGTGGCTCTATCAGTGGAATCTCTTTATCTTGGAATATATAAAACATGAAGCAGAAGATCTTGGTGTTAAAAAATGAAGTGCTAGAAAATCACCAACATATAGAAAGCTACATATTCTTCCCATGTTTCATAAATTTTCCATGTGTTATTTTCTGTTGTAGTTTAATGGAAGGGAGGCATATAAAAGTGAGAAGGGGGGTGCACCTGGGTGGCTCAGTTGGTTAAGCGGTGGACTCTTGATTTCTGCTCAGGTCAGATCTCAGGGTCATGGGATCAGGCCCCAGATCAGGCTCTACACTCAGCACAGAGTTTGCTTGAGATTCTCTCTCCCTCTCTCTCTGCCCCTCTGCTGCTCATGCTCACTCTCTCTCTCTCAAATAAATAAATAAAATCTTTAAAAAAAAAAAAAAAGAGTGAGAAAGGGCTGACAGCTGACAGAATTCTGTCTCACCAACTACTGTAACTCCTTTAAGCTCTGACTCCTCCTCTGTAAAAGGGGGCCTATACTCCCTCCATTGCTGGTAGACTACTTTGAAGATCTGGGATAACGCAAAGTGTCACATGGTTGACGCTTAACAATTGCATGTAATAATGTAGTAATGTTGTAGGATTCTTCATTTATGTAGTCGCTCATCCTTGGGTGCCCTATTGCTACATTTTTGTTTCCATTTTTTTATTTCAAGATGGAACCCAAACTCTAGGCAAGACTTTTAAAATTATATTTTCCTCTATCTGGGAATAGACAGTGTATTTGTTTCTTAAGGCTACCATAACAAAACACCACAAACTGGGTGGGTTGGTGGTTTAAAACAACAGAAATATATTGTATCACAGTACTGGAAGCTAGAAGTCCAAGGTCAAGGTGTCAGCAGAGCCATGTTCTGAAATCTGTAGAGGAGACTCCTTCCTCTCCTCTTCCCAGGGTCTAGCTGTTGCCAGGAATCCTTGGTGTTCTTGGGTTTACAGCTGCAGCACCTCTATCTCTACCTCTGTTGTCACATCCTGTTCTCCCCTGTGAGTCTGTGTGTCTGTCTCTTACCCTCTATAGGGACACCAGTTATTTTGGGTTATGGGCCCACCTACTCCAGCATGACCTCATCTTAATTACATCTGCAACAACCTTGTTTCCAAATAAGATCATATTCTGAGATAAGAGGAATATATAATTCAATCCATAATAGTAATAAACCCATCATATAAAATATTTGTTTTATGATACCCATCTCTTATTTCAAAAATGCTTCTTCACAAAGAATAAGGATTCATAATATACATACCCTCTGTCCAATTTCTGCTGGAAAAACTTTCCTCCCATTAGGGACATTTTCCCTCTAAAGTCCTAATTCCAATTTAAGTCAAAATCACATTATGACTTTGCAGTCTGTTGCCACCTACCTTCTTATACAGTGACCTCTGGCTAGTTGATTTTCTTATAAAATGTGTAGCAAATCACTTGACCCTTTCTGAGCACTCTTCGTTGATCAGAATCAGTGCTATTTCTCTGAGTTCATAACACAACTGTAAAAATAATGCTGCCTGGTCAGATGAGTGTCTTAGGTATGAAGTCTCTTCAGTACTTGTCTCCCATTTTCTATATCCCCATCAAACTGTGACCTGTTTGAGGCCCTACTTCTTATATTTTTTAATTAACAGTAATAATATGAATTGTGTGAAATGTTAAATGAAAATGATATGAGGTTCAAAAACATATTTTTCAAATACTAATATTATTCATATTTATTTTTATAGTTTTATTTTTATTTTTTATTATTATGTTCCATTAGCCAGCATGTAGTACATCATTAGTTTCTGATGCAGTGTTCAGCGATTCATCAGTTGCATATAACCCCCAGTGCTCATCACCACACATGCCCTCCTTAATACCCATCACCCAGTATCGTTGCTTCATTTCCATCTCCAACTACCATCCTCCCTCTCCTTCCCTTTCCAACAAAACTCCTTGGAAAATTGTTTACACTCAATGTCTACAATTTCTCTTTCCCTCCACTCTTTTAAACCACTCCTTTTTAGCTTGTATCCCCACCCAATGACCTTATCCCCATCTCATGGCATTAAATATCATGTATATGCTAATGATGCTCAACTATTTCATGAGACCAAATCTCTCACCATATAATCTATCTTCACTTGAATGTCCAAAGAAAGGCATCTCAAATTTAATACACACAAAACTGAATTACTAAACTCACGCCACTCCTGGGGAGGCCTGGGGAGGGAAACCTTCACTGCTGTCATTTTCCCCTTTTCAGTTAAATGGCAAACTCCTACTCTAACACAATCAACCCAAAACCTTGGCATCATTTTTTGACTCCTAACTTTCACATGCCATGGAAAGATTGCCACACTATCTTCTTGGCTCCAACTTCAAGGTATACTCAAGTGTTCACCACCTCTTCACCATGATCAAAGCAACATTATACCTGAACTCATTCGTTGAGATGGCCTCTCAGGAGTCTCCCTGCTTTTTTCTTGCCATTCTGCAAGATATTTTAAAGACAACAAAGTGATCGTGCTGAAACATAAGTTGTGTCATCTTGCTGCTCAAAAAAACTCTATAAAAACTTTACATTCCTCTTAGTGTAAAAGCCTGTAAGACCATATACAATCCATTCCAAAGGTAATTGATTCCCCATTGCCCCTTGTCCTCATCTGCTATTCATTCCACCACGCTCTCTCCACAACAGCCGCACTGACCTCCTTGCTTACTCCTGGAACATTGCAGACACAGGCCTGCTTCAGGACCTTTGCATTTCGATTGCCTTTGCCTAGGATTCTCTTTGCCTAGCTATCAGATAGTCCCCAGATACAGCTCTGCCTGTTTCCTTCAGGTGCTTACTAAAACTTCATGATCTCAGTTAATTTTACCCTGGCACCCTATCTAAAAGTTCACATATACTCTCCGACATTTCATACCGCCAATTTGGCTTTATTTAGATTTCCTCTCAGCAAGTACCACTGTCTAACGTATTATATATTTTACTTATTTATCTTTCATATTTCTATCTTTGTCAGCTAGGGTATAAGCCCCATGAGAACAAGGAATGTTTTCTATTTAATTCACAATATCTGGAACATCATGGTACTCAACAATTGTTCTGAATGGTTTAGTTTATTCACCAACATATCCCAGAATTTAGAATAGAGCCAGATAGATAGTAGATGCCCAGTAAATATGTTTGAATGAATGAATCCTAAAATACCTATTGCATTGTCTTATACTTAGTATTAGCTTGATAAATGTTTGTTGAATTATTAAGTGAATATTTTTAAGGTTTTAAAAAATAATTTTTAATTTTATTTAATTAAATAATAATTGTTTCCTTTAAAAGTTGTCGGAATATTTTTTGAAAATTATGTTACATGGTTTTCCTCTCTATTATTCTGATTTGTCTCCAAAATTAGAATGATGATATTTCTTTTTTCTAATCAATCAGTACATTAAGTGTTTAACTACGAAAGAAAATTATTATGAAATCTAAAAATTGTTCTGCTAAAATCACTTGGGGATAGCAATGTTGTTGTGACATTAAAAGAAAAAAAAAAGCTACTTTAGCTGGAAAAAAAAAGCAGAGGTTTCTAGGGCTATCATCTAAAACAAGATAAATGAGATTTCTACCTGAAGAATGTCCCTGATATAACATCTCAATTTCTTGAGCAACATTCACTTTTAGACCTTTATTCGGCATGATGGTATTTCAGACATAAATTTATAGCAACTGATCTAAAGGCATGCAATAACAAAAACTAAGATTAAGTTAATAAAATAAGTAATCATGTGTTTTGTTCCTTAATTAAAAATCCTATTTATACAGAATAGTGAGTGCCTCAGAACATTCATACTCTATTTTATTGTGTTTTTTATTATAAGAATAATAAAAAGTAAGATAAGCAGTGATCGGATTTGTCATTCCCTATACAAAACATGAATGCACAATCTATCCCATTCCTGAAAGGCCTATTCTGGAAATATATTGCTGTAAACATTTACCAAATCAAATCCACTCACTCTACTAAAATAAGTTTATTTGGAGATGGTACATAAACAAGATACACATAATCTATGATTAATAGATGCCCCTGAATGTCCATCTTGAGAATTTAGTGCCATTACTGATTTTTATTTAATCCCAGTGTTCTAGTGATCTCATTCTACAAAACTTTTCTGTAGAAAAAAAGAGGAAAAAAACAAAAAACATTCTATGGTCTAGTCACAGAATTATCTCATTTGATATGTTTTATATGTAAAACAGGGAAGAGGGATGACCTAGAAAAGGGGAAAATGCATTCTAAAATGCAAAGTGAACTGAAAAAAAAATAAAATAAAATGCAAAGTGAAGAAAGTGAAATCGGAGCCCTGTGAGTTTCTCAAGGCACAGAGACTTTTTTTTTCAATCGCAAAGTTAATACCAGGTCATTGTTTAAAAACCAGAAAGAACAATATAGAATTATATGTTAAAAAAATTAACATTCTCCTTCTCAACCCTTGCAGGCATTCCTGTTTCTGCCTTTCAACTTCCTTCTCCAGAGCTATTATATATGGTTTATTCTGTACCATTCTAGAATTTTCTCTATGTATATATTTATACCTTTCTTCATAAATGACTTCATTGCTATTTCACATGAAAGCTACTCCCAAACAATTCTTAAGCCAAAAGAGAAAATGTTTTGGCAAACCTTAGGAACCAAGTCAGCCAAGTAATTAAACAACTTAAATATCATATCCATCACTTTTCAAAAGAAGGCAACAGTAAAATATGAGTAATGTTACCTGACAGCATTAAATTGTCAAAAATAACATTTATTTTTTACTACATAAACAAAAATTTTCAAAATCTACATGTTCAAGAATTGCATAGAGCAAGTTAACGCCGGAAGAATCAAGCCATTCCAAGGGCTCATTACTTCAGTAACAGAGGGCATGGCTCAGCAATGCACCTTTAGAACACATCAGGAACTCCCACTGCCCTGACAGTTTGGGGACATCCTAAGTCAAAAAAGACCTAGTTTTGTCACTTGTCAAGTGAAATATCCACATAATGTTTT
Source organism: Phoca vitulina (assembly GCF_004348235.1). Classification (NCBI taxonomy): domain Eukaryota; kingdom Metazoa; phylum Chordata; class Mammalia; order Carnivora; family Phocidae; genus Phoca; species Phoca vitulina. The sequence continues at coordinate 36,288,493 of NW_022589720.1, read as the reverse complement.
AAGATATATATATGACAGAATATACAAAAAGTATTTTAAGGTGATTGGTATGGATTTCCAAAATCAGATTGGTCTTACAGGTTGATAATTTGACTTAATAAGCAAGAGGATACAGGTGATCATCCCCAATTATTAATTTTATCCAGCAATGACATATCTCCTCCAATATGTATGTGTTTGCCCATGCATGAGATTCTCTTTTAATTAAAAAAAAAATGTACATTTTGGTAGGGATAGAGGCTTCTTCCCATTTTAAGTTCACATGTAGAACTTCTTCTCACTAGTTATGATCTAACATCAGAGACTACTTGCAAATAAATCCTACTTTCCTTGGACAATTATCTGATCACCTTGATTGCAGTTTGATATTCTAAGGTAAGTGTAACTTCTATTTCTTGAGCTTTTAGTATGAATCAGATCTTCTCATTTAATTTTAGCAGTCTCAAAAGATAAATATTGTTATTAATCTTGCTTTAGAAATGATGACTTTGAAGGTTACAGGGGGTGAATATCTTACTCAAAGCAAAACAACAAATAAGTGGAAAAGCTGAGACTCAAAACGAGGTCTTTCTCCTTCTGAAGTCCATTCTTAATCTTCCAATACATAACTATAATATTCTGATTCCAAAACTTCTCAACTGCCAATTTATAGGTATTCATTTGAATTATTTTTTAGATGATTCATTCATTTTGAATGAAACCAGTAATTAATACCAACTTTCCTAAATATGTTCTAACAATTACGTTAATTTCAATAACTTCGTTGATGTTTCCTATGTACTGACCATATATACCAATATAGAACCAGTTAAAAATTTTCTAAGAATATATAAATGATCTGTACAGACAGAGAAAAGAGTTCACATACTGTGTGCTTGGCATAGATCTCACCCTATTTCTGATTAGTCCTACTCAAGTACAGATTATATGTGGAGGCAGAGGTTAGGAGAATGAGATTTTCCAAACCACCAGGTCTATAGAAGTCTAAAGCTTTCAATGGTAGCTGCTAAAAACTGTCATGTATTAAATATATAGGTATCTCCCCAAAAGAAATGAAAATATATTTTCACACAAAAATAAGTACAAAAATGTTCATAGCATCAATATTCATAAGAGCCAAAAATTGGAAACAACTCAAGTGTCCATCAGCTGATGAACTAAGTGGTTTTTCATACCATGAACTATCATTCTGTCACAAAAGAAAAGAAGTACTGATATATGCTAGAGTACAGACTTTCTCTCTTGTGAAAGAAGCCATCAGAAAAGATCACATACTATATGACATCATTTCTATGAAATGTCCAGAACAGACAAATCTATAGAGACAGAAAGTAGATGGGCAGTTGCCTAGGTCTGGGAGGAATGATTGTCAATGGGTAAAAGGTTTCTTTTGGGGGTGATAAAAATGTCCTAATAGAGGATTATTAATATACTCTGCAAGTATATTAATAACCTTAATGTTGAGTTGTATATTTTGTTGTCACTCTTACAGGACAATCAACCAACTGTGTGCTGGAAGCTAAAGATGAGATGACTTGTCAGGGTAGCCATGAGAAGGGTTGCCTTGCACAATCAATGTTCAGTGCATCTTTGAATAATCACTGAGTGATCTACGAGCTGACTTGACTCCTAGTGGGCTTCCTAGTATTGGCCAAGATAGTGCTTGGTGTGGTAGCAGCTAAGCAGCCTCCTAGAGCTGCTGGGCGACCTTTGGTGCTGTTCATTTATTATTCCTCTACGATACAAACTTCAGACTTTTGGTACTCAAAATATTCACGTTCATTTATTTCAAAGCTATAGGTTCTGTTGTACTTGTCACAAGTTTCTTTTGAGACTCACAGTGAGCAATGACTCAGCAGTTTTGCAATATCAACCATATCCTGAGGGCAGGGCATATAGAAAAATCTTGGTTGATGCCTGCATAGAAAGTTCAGGGGGAAAATAGAAGCATAGGAGAGTAAAGATTGAATTTATCCTATTGGAACAAAAAAGTATGACTGCTAAGACTAACTTCATATGTAAAGTTTGCTAATCAGTGAACAAATGACTTCCATGACTTTCTTAAAATCGTGTCATGGGGCATGGAGACAGCCTGATTTTAAGGGTGGTGATGACAGAATCTTGGCTCTAGCTCTTATATGTTATCAGAAAAAAACAAAAAAACGAAAACAGTGCATAGACTTCTTAGGACAAGAATTAATTTTAAAAGTGGGATTTAATGATCCTGCAGGAAATAGAAGTTCTCCTTCAGTTTCTCTTCCCATTGCTATTCCATATACCTTCCAGTACTTTTATTCAGCTGCTCATCCATTAGATTTTAAGCTCCTGGTGAGTAGCAATCCTGCCTTTTAGAGCCTAAAGAATTATCACAGATATTTAGACAGTACTCAGAAGGCAGGGACTGCTATTAAAGGTACTGTCTTTTTAATTGATTAACCCAGGTCATAGAACAACTATAACAACAAACACTAACCTCTGAATGAGTTCTTGTATTTGCCTACTTATTGCAAAAACTTCCTTTGGAGTCATTTGTAATTCAAATTTAAGCCAGAATACTAAAGAAAAAATATAAAAGGAAAAGAATAGCTTTAAAGTCTTAGAAGATCATGCTGTTAAATAGAAACATTCTCATTTTCCATAGAACAAAGAGTCACATTAAGTAATAAAAGCACAGCAGTAATGAGTGACTATATAGTTCACTCCTTCGCTGGATCTTTCCCTTGGTATTTAAATCTTTCCTATTTTTAAGCAAACAAGTAACAAACAAACAGAAAGTCTCTTTGACCTCCTTTCTCCTCTCTCCATCCTCCTTTTCACAAATTTTCCAAAATGCTGTTTATATTACACCGTTTCCATTTCTCATAACTCTCATTATCTCACCCAAGCAGTTCTTTATTTAATTTTATTTTATTATGTTATGTTAGTCACCACCCAAGCAGTTCTTTGTTGAGCTTTAGAATACAACTGACCTCATGTCTTTTGACCTCTTGTCACGTGACTTCTCATTTATTGCTACTGTAGTATCAATATTTATTGATTTATTTATTGATACTGTAGACTATTCCCTCCTTTAAAAATTCTTTTTTCAAAATATTCTTTTCTTGGGTTCCTTGACACACTTTCTTACTTCCTATATCTTTGGCTACGAAAAGTTTTCTTTGCAATATTATCTTGCAGGAACAAAGTTTTGAAAACTCTGATGCTTTGCTGGTTTCAAACATGCCCATGGCTTCAATTGCCTTCTATGGATTAATGAGTCTTTCTCCACGTAGACCTCCCTTTTTAGTTTCATATCAGGACATGAAACACTCCACCTGATATCTCCATGTGGTCGTCTCCAAGGCTTTTCCTAAATATTTTTCGGATTTCTTCACTTCTGGCCTCCACTACTCATGCTCAACTGTGTACCGCTCTCTTCTTTCTCCAGGACTACAACATGGCATTCTTAGCTGGTTTCCACATTCACCATTGCCCTCTCTAAACCCAGCCTCCAAATTGCAGCCTGAATCATCCTTCCAAAAAAGCAAATCTGATCATGTAGTCATCCTTCTTTCTTCTCCACCCTACAACACACATTAAAGAACTCTTCCTGAGGTCTCAATGCTCTTAACAAAAAGACCAAATTCTTATGGGGCTTGGTTATCCCTCCGGGCTTATCTCAATTCATTTCCTGTCTGAATAGCTGCACCCCAGCCAACGGCATTCTTTCAGTTCTTGAATGTTCCACATTCCCTTCCACCACCAGACATTTGAGCAGGCTACTTCCTCTATCAGCAATCTTCTCCTTTCCTATTATCTCCTTGGTAGACTCTGACTCTTTGGTGTACCACTTCCTCACGGGAGCATTTCTTGACCACTGCTGGGTAACAAACAACCATAAGTACAGAGATTAACAACTCAAATTTATTATCTCACAGATCCCATGGGTCAAGAGTATGGGGACAAGTTAGCTGAGTCCTCGGCTTAGGGTTTCACCCAGACTGAAATCAAAGTGTTGATATGTTCAGCCTCATCAAAGGCTCAAGATCCTATTCCAAGCTCAATCACACTGTTGGCAGAATTAATTTCCTTGTGGCTGTAAGGCTGAGGTGCTCATTTTCTTGCTGGCTATCATCAGTAAGTGAATGGATATGCAAATCATGGTATATTCATACTGTTGAATACAATCAGCAATAAAAGTAATGACTGATTAGTACACACAAATTAACTATTCTGAGTGAAAAAATCCAGACAAAAAAAAAAATACATACTGTATGATTCTATTTATATAAACATCTAAAAAATGCAGTCTATCATGGCAGAAAGCAGATTGGTGGTTGCCTAGGAATAGAGCAGATGGAAGTGGGAAGGAGAGTTACAGACAGGCATGAGAAAACTTTTGGAGAGTAATAGATGGGTTCACGATCAACTGTAAGCTTTAAATAAGGACAGTTTATTATATGTCAGTTTTCCTCAGTAAAGTTATAAAAAAGAAGAATCATCATCACCACCATTTTCTGGTATCTTTTATGCTTTAAATCACTTTGCTTGCTCTCACCTGACCTTGGTCAGGATCCCAGGACTTCTTTTGAGTGTCTCATGTTTCTTAGCTACAGAGACCTGGTTTGGGGTATCCAAGGCTGCCAGATGACCAATCTTTATATGAAATCCCAATTAGAGCACTAGCAAGTACAGTGCCTGAGGACAATTTGGAGAATTGATGAACGTGTTTTAAATATGGCAGACAAACTTTCATCTCTGCCAAAGAGACCTTTTTGTTATAGGCCTGTAAATCAAATGGTGCCCTGAGCCAAAAATAGAGTAAGTTACAAAGCTTTGCTAAAGGTAGCTACGAAATCAAATTCAATTTTTAAAAATTTATTTCACAGTGACCAATAAATCAATTCAAACTAAGCTAAGGGTTTTCTAAGAATATACCAAATAAATTAATTGTAATTGAAATCAAAGTTATACATTTTCTGAGACCACTGAGAAGAGCAGAGCTAGACATAGTAAAATGTTGTCACTGTACTGAACTTGAACCTGAGTTTACTCGGTCAAATGATTCAATTCCCTGACTATATTGCAGGTAAAATGATGCCCACAGTTTGTGGACGTCTCAGTGGAGCTCTCGTTGGATGATATCTTGGTAGAGAAAAATTAATATAATGTCCTAAGGTGCATGGAGTAATTCCCTAATAACTACAACTGATTAAATTCTAGTTAGAGCCGTTCTAGGCTTCCAAGCACCACAATTAGTAGAGTGCATTTTCACCTCCTAAATTTGAAGAAAAATACCTAGATCGCAGAAAAGTCTAGTTACTGTCAACTACATAAATGAAAGTACTTATATACCACAGCATGTATACAATTAGCTAATAAATTTCCACTCAATAATTACTTGAAATTAGGAAAGCAGAAAAGAAAGAAAGGAATGTGCCACATACCAACTCCACATTTTCCCCTAAAAGCATTGCTCTCCAGTGGTGACAGTCACAACATGTTTGGGAAAATGTTATTGGACCTTGTGGAGTTAACGATATAGTGTGGCTTTCAGCTAGGAGGAGAGCTTTAAAGCAGAGTCATAAGAATATTGTGGTAATTGTACTCAACACCAGGGAAAAGAAGTAAAACAGCGAGATGCTGAAAATAATACATTTTAATGGAAAGAAACATAAAACAAACTTCACAACGGTGCCCTTTTAATGTGCTCACGATAGCTGTTAATTTTGAAAAGGTAAGTGGACTGTTTATAGCATATAGAGAAGTAGAAGGTAAATGTTAAGAAGGGCTATTTTGGGATAATAGAAAGCATGGTACTAAATCTTAAAGTAGTAGCTGCTTAAAATCTTGCCATTTTCCAAATTTAGTCTATGACCTAGAAAATTTTAACAGCTCAAAGCCTTAGGCAGATCGAAGAATCAGTCCCACATTTTGGACTTTTTAATCAGGATAATGGATTCTGACCAAGTCAAAGATATCAAACAGTAGAAGTAAAGGATTATTAAAATATTAAATGAATGGAATCATAAGTCATAGAAGTTGAAAGCAGTGAAGACCTTTACATGTGACAGAGTACAGCTCCCTTTTCATACAAATAGAAAAAATGAGCCTCAGGAGATTATTTGCCTGGCTCAAAAGCACATACCAGAAAACCTTTATAATCGTGACTTTCTACAAATGATTTAAATGCCTGAAACACAGGAGACCCTCAATAAATATTTGCTGAATGAATATATAAATAAGTACTTTAGCCTTTTCAAAACCTATTTATCAGACATTTAGTTATGCATAGCTATATAGTAGGTGATTAATGGCAGTCTGAATATTAATTAAAATTTTTAAAATACATAATACCATTTAATTATTCATTTCATAACACAATTTTGTAACCAGTGTGGCCAAGATTAGGAGTTTAGTCTGCGAGCAGCCACCTACTACCTCTATGATCACCAAGGGAAATATGCCCTGAGGATAAGGTGTGGGTCTGTCAGGGCAGTCTCCTTGCAAAGTGTGCTGGACCATGTCCAAGTCCTTGCTCTCTATTCCCTGTCCTTGTCTGGTCTCTACCAGTGAAATGAGAGAAGCCAAGAGCAGGATTCACAAAACAGGGACATCAAGGACAGCATGTTACATGGACAAGGAAAATATAAGGAGAAAAAAGTGGAAAGGCTTTGGAGGACGTAGGATTGATAGCCACGTATTAGTAAATTGACAAATCTGCTTTCTCTCAAAGGGAGAGGAGCCAGAAAAGCATTGCTATTGTATCTTAAAGTTCTTAAGATGTTGTTGATATGGCCTGGAAAACACAGTGTGTTAGTTTGCTAGGACTGCCATAGCAAAGTACTGTAAGTTAGGTGACTCACGCAACAGAAATTTATCATCTCACAATTTGGAGGCTGGAAATTGGAACTCAAAATGCTTTTCCTTCTGTTCCAGGCCTCTCTCTTTGGCTTGTAGATGATCATCCTCTCCCCGTGTCTCTACACATTGTCATCTCTCTACATGTGCTTGTCTCTGTGACCAAATTTGCCCTATTCATAAGGACACCAGTCATATTGCGTTAGGGCCCACACTAATAATTCATTTTAGCTTGATTACATCTGCAAAGGCCACATTCTGAGGTATTTAGGGTTTAGACTACAACACATGACTGGCGGGGTGGTGGGAGACAGGATTCAACCTAAAACACATGGACTACATAAAAAGTAAGATTTCATTTTTACTTTTTTCACGTGAAAGGTACAAATGAAGTTGTCAAGTGGCTATAAGATAACATCTTTACTTTTGGAACTAGCTATTACATTGCATTAATGGTTTGAGGAGGAAGTTTGCACCTCTTGAAAACGTCCTCATCTCTAACTTGCCATTGACTTTGTGTCAGTACACAGGGAAGTAGCTATACGTGGTCCATGAAAAATCAATCTTCAAATAGACAATTTGAGAGAGTCTTGTTTTTAGTTTCCTGCTTGTTTCACAAGATCCTGGATTTATGGTTAGGAAGTATCTTTCTTCTATTGTTAGCACTTTTATTTATGTATCAATGGTGGAGCACTTTTTTTTGTAATGGTCAGAATCCTACCGAGCAAAAAAAAAAGTGTTTTCCAGCATTTTACAGAGTGACTAGAAATTGGAGAAAGTGGTAGCACATTTATTTGCTAAAATACTTATGACGAATTATAAACAGGGTAGCACAGTGGTTAAGAGCATGGCTTTGGAGTCTGATGGATCCAAGTTAAAAATCTGTCATTTGCTAATTGTATGACCTTGAGCAATTAGCCAACCTCACTATGCCTCAGTTTGTGACTCAAATTCATTTGTGATAGTAATAACTAACCTCATATGCATTTTGTGAGAATTAAATTTAAAAATGTTCATAAAATGCTCATAATAAACACCTGGCTCATAATAACCCTCTCTCTGTGATAGCTCTTGTTATTAAATAAAGAATGAGAATTGGAAAATGAAATCACTATGTAAGCATGAGCCTGATATTATGATATTAATAAAGAACAATAAGATTCAAAACCTGTGATGATACTCAAAAGGAAACAGAGATGAAAACAATTTCACATTTCGTTCTTAATTACAATAATTTGCTCAAGCAATACATAAATCATTTTTACCTAGATTATCAATTTCAAGCCAATCATTTGCACTACTTTTCAAGTAAAAATTATTAATTTATATTCCCTCATTTTTATTGATAATTTCCCATCACAAGGTAGTAATTATAAAATTATATATTGCTAGAAATTGGTCTTAGAGATAATTTTGTCCAATTTTTTCATTTTACTTGACAAGAAAATTGATATCTAGAAAGCGTAAATGGTTTTCTTCATGTTACATATTTAGGTCATAACCAACCTAGGCTTTTTAAATCCCAGGCCAACAGTCACTGAAGGGCATAACTCTTCAAAATAATACTAACACATATTGTATTGAGCCATACAGTGTTGAACTTCCAAACTTTCTTACTTAATTTTCTACCAAGGAAGAAGATTTCATTAAACTTGCCAACTGGAAATTAATTAAGCACTAACACCTGATATTATTTAAAGAAGCCCCATACAGCAAAAGCTTATAAACACCTACCTTTAGAGCACGTAAGCAGGTACAAATTATCTTATCCAATTGAAATTTAAAATTAAACTGTACTAACCTTAATATATTTAAAAAGTAAAGACACTCCTAAACCGATGGGGATAACAAAATGAAATTAAGTGGATGTTGCAGCCCTTGGCTAAATTCATCTGATTGATCAACATGACAAACTCACTAAAAGATAAGGTAAGAAAAAAGGATGGTTTTTAAGATAATCAGATCTGTCCACATTAACTCGTCTTGGAGACAGCCAAACGCACAATGCCTTGCATTATTTGTTGTTTTTTTTCACTGATCAAGAGATTAAAAAGAAACTGATGTAATTTCTATTGACAAGATTTCTAATCACTCTTACATCTCTGTTTTCCCAAGGGTTTTGAGGATAATTGCTAGAAAAACTCCTGAAATGATGAAAAATTAAGTAGTGATGCCAATGTTGTGAAGGCTCTGTCTGCTTTGGGGAGAGGGGGGGTTAGGAAAAATTAGCCTGGTTCTTGTCAAAGACATGGATAAGATGGATAAATCATTGGCATTCCAGAACCTTTCCCAGTGTTAGAGGAATTACAGAGGGCAGATATTAACAGAGGGAGAAGTCAGTGGACACTGCTAAGAGGAGCAGGGGAGAATCAGAGAAAGGACCTCAGTCAAAGGATAGTGTAGGTAGGTGCCCAAGGCTCACTGGGGTCATGTCACAGCATCAACTATGGGCTTACTATGGTGGAATGGATACATAGGCAAACCTGTTAGTGGAAACAAACAAACTAAAACTCCATGCTGAATTGAGGAAAACAACTTGGCTTTGTGAAACTGGAGCTTGAGTTGGGATACTGCATCACCAAACATTTTATTTGTGTGTGTGTGTGTGTTTAGAATTTGTCATTTGTCACATTTCATCTATAGATGTGTTCATAGTGAATGCATAGACTTATCTTTGTTTACCAAGCAATAGAAATAGAAACTGAGTCTAGCTGTATGCATTTTACCCTTGAAAATATATAACCAGACACATATTGGTCTCTAAATTTAAGATCTTCCTATATAACTTCCTTATTAATTTGGTCTGGTTGCCCTGAAGGCCTGCTGGACTGGAGCTGTCATGCTGAGACATTACTCCATGTTTCTTATATCTGTTTTTCTTTCATTTTGGTTTATTTTCTTATTAAAGAAAATCTTCTAATAGCTGCCCATGAGAAAAGATACATGGATGTAATTTTTTCAGGTCATTTATGTCTTAAAATTTATTTCTTTAACTTTCTACTTGCCTGCCAACTTGGCTTATTATAGAATTTTAGGTTGGAATTCATTTCCTTTCAAACTTTTGTATCTTGTGCCCCATTATATTCTAGCTTCCAGCGTAGCTGCTGCTAAGTCTACTGCATTTTGATTCTTTATCTTTTCTATGGGACATATTTTTGTTCTCTTTGGAAGCTTTTTAGATTTTTTTTTTATTCTCATTATCTGAAATGTCATCACAACGTGAGTTGTTGTGGGCCTTTCTCATGATATTGGGCTATCAGAGGGTTCATTTGGGCTGGAAACTCATGCCTTCCAAGTAAGAAGTATTTATTATTATTTTAATTATTATCATTATTAAATTTCCTTTATCCTCTTTTTTTCTGGAACTCCCATTATGTGGTTGTTAGATATTTCACATTGATCCATCATGGAGTGATCAAGTTTTCATTTATTTGGACTCTTCTACTTTTGAGCTCTGCTTTTGGTTTCACTTTTTGAAAAATATCTTCAACATTATATTCCAAAATTTTATTCAATTTGTTTATAACAGGTATCATATTTTTTATCTTTCAAGTTTTTTATTGTTGTTTGCTTGCTTGTTTTAATAGCCTTCTATTATTCAACAAGTAAAATACCTTCTTTTGTCTCCTAGGAAACCGACCATAATTCTGATATACCCTTATATTCCCAGCATTATCTCTGTTTCCTTCAAATTCCTTTTCCTGTCTATAGTTGTTTTCATCTCTGCCTTTCAAGAAGGGACTTTCTTAAAATTAATAAAACGTGAATTCGAAACCCTTTGTGCTTGGGCAGGACTTTGCCACTGGTGAGCTTCACCACAGAGGAAATGGTAGAGATCTGACCATTTCCTCAGGGGATTTTTCCAACTACTAGTAACAATAGATTTTTTCTTTTTTCCTTTGAGGTTATCTGGCTTTTCCAAAGAAGAAACTTGCAATTCTCTGGCTGGGATATGTGCCTGGGTCACAGTATTCTTGAAATTGAGGAATACAAGGTTGCTGAAGCTTCATTTCAGTTTGTAGAATTTCAATTCATTCTCCTCTTTTCAGTGTGGTGCCTCTTTCTTCCCTTCAATGTGCCAGGTGGCCCCTGGTCCTGAGCCCCTCTCGTTCAATTTTTCTGCAGAATCCCCAGGATCCTGCTGGCGCGGGGAAGAATCACCTGGCTACACAGCATGGGACTTGCACTGAGCTCCGGGCAAAGGTCCAAACAATGTCTCCGTGTTCTGCCTCATACCTCACACCGACCTGAGCAGTAAGTGCAGCGATACGTGGCTGAGCCTTCTCCTGAGTCTGTGATCCGAACGGCTGGCTTCTCGTTTGTGATCTCCTTACACCTTATGTTTTCCTTCACTGCTTATGTGGCTTTAACACATCTCATAAGGCTTCATATACGCTGTGGGCCTTTAGCAAGAGAGAAACCTAAGTTCAAAATTTAAAATAATGGAATAAAGGAAAGAGAGCTGTGCTTGGAGAGAAGTATCACGAACAGAATCATGCAGCTGACATGAATAGGGATTATATGTTTGTACGGGGAATGTGGGGGCAGAAGCAATGGGGAAAATGAGGGGAAAAAAAGAGAAGAGTCCCTTTGAGGAACAGCAGACTATGGTTCTGTGGGAGCCAGTTAACAGGGACTTGAAGGCTAAGCTACAGAATTGGAAATAGTTATAAAAGGCAGTGGGGGGAGCCATTAACAACAGATTTGTGGTGAAGGTTTCATGAGATTGGACAAGGAGGCGGGGGCATCCTGCAGTGCCTTTTCCATAAGCCAGATAGATGAGGGGTGGTGAGAGCTATGGCAGGACTGGAAAATCCCCAGTGAACTAGATATGAAAGGTGAAAGAACGTTATTGGGAGAAGTTCTCAGAAATCTCAGATTCTAAGGGCTATGTCCTAGGCATCACACTATTATCGTAAGGTCCCTTGAAAATGAAGAGTAATATTAAAGCATCTAAGGTGTGGTTTTTATGATTCTAGAATGTCTGCATGGAAAGTAGACTGTTATTTGATTGTCGAAATATTTCTGTGGAAGGATGGCCACAAAATAGCACACTTACAATAACAGCAGATTTATAAACGCCACCAGAAAAGAAAATACCTCAAGACTTCGGAAGAAAAAACTTTATGACCTAAAGGTCATCCTTCCACACGCAGAAAGAGCTCCCAAATATATTGCTTGTACCTGGCACACAGAAGCGATGCTGAAATAATTTCATTAGAAAAGGAGGTTTTAGATAACAAAGTTAATTCTTAAAATGCCATCAGGCATAAGAGGATTGATTGCTAGTAAAGTTTTAGACATATGGTTATTATTCAGTAATGTTTATTTGATTATGACTAAAATTGAATTTATAAAATTATGATAGAAATATAACATATAAATATAAAAATAATTATAGACTCATACTGGTTTGACAACAACAAAACAGATTTGAGGTTAGGCATATTCAAGTACAAAAAAAGATGAACAACTATAGGAAGATATTTTCTCTTGGGTTTTGTGCATTTGGAGATGTTCAACCGAGAGTCCTAGTTCAGGTATAAACCCGTGCTTCTTAAAATACATTTTTTGCTCTGGCCAAAGCGCTGCTTTTTCCCTGAAATTATGCCGGTAATGCAGACAGCCATGGTGTGATCGCTAAGTTAGCATTTGATGGGGACACTGGGACCAGCAACTCCATCCCAGGGGCACATAACCGCCAGTTATTTCTGGACCCGCCTGGAGGAGCTCAGTTTCCTCTCCTCTGAGAGAGCGCTGCTGTCACAGCAATTTAGTGTCTCTTGCCACCACAGCAGGACATTGATTAGTTTGATTGTGGGAAAGAAAATGCCACCCACAGGATAATCAGTCCTATTTTTTCAGTGGTGGGCAAAAGGGTATCTGCTCCTAGTCCAGCTTTGTGTGAAGAGAGCCACCTCACAATCTGTTCTTCCTACTTGCCGGATGCCACACTATCCTCCCCACCCCAAGAGAGCCAGAGAGAATTCTAGGTCAGCTGCAGCAGTCTGTGGCCCCCAGAGGAGTCTTTACTTACCACAGATGCAGAGTCAGGTGGTATTTTGTAGATGGGAAGGGCCTGGGGTCAGCTCCGGTGAAGGCTGGTTCTGAGGAAGAGGCATGAGGTAGATGAAGTCAGGTATCAACAGTGTCCCAACTTCCTCTCCTATCAAACCCTCCTTTGTTTTGTTTTGGCTTTTGTTTTTTTTTTTTAGATTTTATTTATTTTTTTGAGAGAGAGATACGGGGGGGGGGGGGGGGGAGAGGGAGCTGGGGGGGGGGGGGAGGGGGGGAGAGGAGGAAGTAGGCTCCTTGATGAGCCAAGGGCCTGACCTGGGGCTCCATCCCAGGATCCTGGGATTATGACCTGAGGCATGATCCTTAACCCACTGAGCCACCCAGGCGCCCCGAACCCTCCTTTGTTAAAGGAAATATCTAGTTCACTTCTTATGTCACCCCCAAAATGTTCCTTCTGTGATTTATCTTTTTAAAAAATCGCTATGATCATTTCATATCTTAAAGCTTGTCATGGATGTCACCTCACTTTTCAGATTAAAATTAAAAATCTTAATTTTTAAATTTATTATTTAAATTTTAAATTTAATTTAATTTAATTTAAAAATTAAAAATTATTATCATGGCCTAAAAGTGCTGCACGGTCCAGCTGCTAACCCCTTAGGCAGCCTCATCCCCATTACTCCCCACTTTGGTCAGTGTGCTCTGGGAAGACAGCTTCTCTCTGTTACTCCAATCCCTGTGCTCCTTCCCACCTCACAGGAGTGGCTCTCTCACTGGCAAATTCCAGTTTCCACCTGGCAAATTTTTACCCACTCCTAGATCTCAGTCTTGTGCCACTTCCCAGGGAGGATATATTTTACCGCCAAGTTCAGTTAGATTCTGCCAATGTGCCCTCTGATTCTCTCTGTATTTTTCCTCCATGGCACTTAGCAAAATTGTTGTGGTATAATTATTTGGTATGTGGTTATTGATTGATTGTTCATATCTCCCACCTAACGTAAGCTCCATGAGAACAGGGACAGTATCTTCTTTGCCACCACTGTACCTTCAAAGTTCAGCATGGTGCCTCACCCATAATTGTGTAATCAAAGCTTACTAAGTATTTGATGAATATAGGTTGCCACCGAATCCTTACATTCTCCACCAGGTCCTGGAAGGGTAGAAATATTGTTAATATCTAAACATTCTCTCCAACCTAAGACCTGAGTGCCCTAGACCCCATTTCTAATGGCTTACTGTGTTATGCCTCATCATGGCAGGAAAGGCAAAATCTAGACCAGACATCATTTAATGGCATTTATGCTCTCCTTCCAACTTGTAGAATACACATGAGGAATTAAAGCAGTGTCATTTTGGAATCATTTCACTAAAAAAGTTGAGCTGGTGCTTTTAGTGTTGTTTAATTTTTTTTTTTTTTTTTTTTTGGCAAAAATTCTGGATGTGAGCACATCCACATTTTTGGTAGAACTTTCTGTGCAATGTGTAATCATGAAGTTTACCAGGTCAGTTCAACCAACTCTGATTTCAATCAGAAAGACAGGAACTCATTCTAACTATATTCTGTTTGGCTATAACTACCTACCAAACAACCCAAAGTTTAGTGGTTTGAAACAACAATTACTCATTTAAAAAAAAAAAAAAAAAAAAAAAAAAAAAATATATATATATATATATATATATATATGTAATTTGGACAGGGGTCTCTGTGGACTGCTCATTTCTGTTCCTTGAAGCATCTGCTGGACTGGCTTGACCAGGGTTGGAGGGTTCATTTCCATAATGGCTCATCTGCATGGAGTCTGCACTGGTTGTCAGCTGGAAACTCCCTTGAGGGCCACTCTTTCTTTCCCTTTGGCTTCTCCATGGACTGCTTGGGCTTCCTCTCATAAGGTAGCTCAATCTCAGATGTGAGTGTAAGAGATAGTAGAGGCTGCCAGTCTCTGAAAGCGTTAGCCCAGACAGTGGCCCAGGGTTACTTCTGCTGTATTCATTTGGTCAAGCGCTATAGACTTAATGTTTGTGTCTCCCAAAATTCATATGTTGAAACCTAATCCCCACTGTGATGATGTTTGGAGGTGGGTGATTAGGTCATAAGGGTGGATCCCTCCTGAAGGGGATTTGTGCCCTTTTAAAAGAGACTCCGGAGAGCTCCCTCACTCCCTCTGCCATGCGCGCAAGCACACAGCAAAAAGATGGCAGTCTATGAACTCTCCCAGACACCTAATCCGCTGATGCCTTGCTCTCGGACTTCCCAGCCTCCAGAACTGTGAGAAATAAATTTCCATTGTTCAAGGCTCCCCGCCTACGGTACCTTGCTCTATAGCAGCCGGAATGAACGAAGACACCAAGGCAGTCACAGCATCCTCTACGTTCAAAGGGAAGGGTATATCGAATAATTTCATACAACCTGTCCTTGTCCCTGGAAAGAAGCAGTTGAGTAATCCACACCTGGGTTGGTCTCAAGGCATCTAATCAGGAAGCGAAAGCACAGCCACCACTTACCGTCAGCATTGCTTTTGCCTTCTTTCCCTCTCCCTTTGCTTGGGTTTGGAAGAATCCTTTGAGGTAGTTGGGTAAAGACTATTGTCAACAGTTTGGAAAGAGATCATGACTGTGTTTAGTCCGTCACTTCATCACTTCTGGGTTTGATAAAAAAAATATATCAACTAAAACAAAACTATTCGGTATTTTTACTCTGTACAACCTTTTGTTGCAAGCAATGTTTTTTTTAGTCGGGCTTTAGGGAAAGGTGTCAATGGTAGGATTTACAAAGTCTGTAGCCGGACTCAAGTCTTGCCTTTGAACGTCAGCTGTGACAGCAATTCAGTGTCAGAAGTGGAGTGCAAAGGATAAAAATTATTGCTGGCGGGAGAACACCAGGCTGCCATGTCTGAGCGGGGTAGCAAGGGAAGGCTTTCCGGAGCAGGTGGAGTTTTGGTGACACCTTGCAAGACGGCAAAAATGTAGAGCGGTGCGAAAGGGGAGGGAAGGCAGAGATTATTCTAAGCAGGTTTTCTACATTTCACCGTGAGCAGTAAGCTAGCATGGGGAGAGGCAGGCGGCAAGGCTGGAGGAAATGGGGGTCAGCCTGCCGAAGACAGGGGACAGCGGCTGGGGGCTTCAGCGCTGAGATTGCAGCACTGACGGGCAGTGGGAGCCCGGTCGTCGGTCACACGGGCCTGAGCTGCAGGGGCAGAAGCAATAGGGACGGAGGCCGGAGAGGAAACCTACTGACAGTGGGGGCACCAGCGTCAGGTGGGCAGCTCTTCAGTGAAGGACAGATGCAGGATTGCAATAGGAAGGGATCAGAACCCCAGGCTAATGTGCTAGGTCCTCAGCCAGCCTCAGGGAAGTCTCTAAAGAAACAGAGCGGAGAAAAGGAAGTGCAGAGGCCTTGACGTAGGCAGCGGCAAAGTGCCGAGCTGCGGAGTCTCACCGGTCTCTCGGGCCTTCACAGGAACCAGGCTGAGGCCCCAGCTCTTTGAGATGGCCTTCGTCAAGCACTGGCAGCTACAGAAGGTTTTTGAGCAGACCAAGAGTGGTCCTTGAAGATTAATCAGGCGGAGAGGCCCGTGAGTGACATATATATTCTAAACAAAGATCTGTCATCACAAACCACACCACCACCACCATCCACCAACGATGTTGAAGGCATTTTATATCTGGGTACTGTGCGGGGGGTGTGGGGTGACCCACACACAATCCAGTGAAATGATTAGAACCAATATTATTGTTCCCTTTTGGTCAAGGGGGAAAATGTGAAATTGACAGTGTAAATAACTTAGCTTAAGTAACAGTTCAAATTAGCATCAGAGCTGGGAATGAAACTCTCTGTGGCTCTCAATCTATTTGCATTAAGCTGTGATCACTGTTAGGTGTAGGCTGGGGCCCATAAGTTTAAGGACTGTCTCACGGGCCACTGGAGGGACCAGAGGGACCTTCCTTCCAGTCCCTCTGTGTTGCAAAGCCCACAGTTGCCCTCTGCAGTTGCAGAAGCCCAAAACTTCAGTAAAGACTGGAGGTTGCCCTTGCAGCCAAGTCCACCCACCTGTCAAAATGATAATTAAAAATTTTTAAAAATCTTTTGTGGAGAGTAGCCCCAGGAGCCCATAGTTATAGCTGAAAGAAAGATCTTATCAGCATGTAATTTCTCACACATGGTACCCTTCATTTTATAGAAAAGAATACCAAGATCCAAAGAGGTTAGGGAACTTATGCAAGATCACACAGTTAGTCGCTGATGGATACCAAACCAGAATCTAGGTCTTATGTTTTAAGGTGCAATTTCAATGATGGATCTTTTAAAATTCTGTTTTTTCTGTTAGGAGGTTTGAAAGGCCAGAAAAGGAATCCAGAATCATTTTTTATTGATCCTTTAGATTTCCCTTGGTCTAATGTTTTTGTGTGGCTACAATATCTAATACAAACAAAAATCTTTACCATTTTTTGGGTGATTTGCTTGGATCAGTCTTATAGATGAAGAGTTAATTGACAGAGAGCAACAAGCACTCATAGATGGTTAGAAACTTTCCTCCAACTTTCCCTGACCTTCCTTTAGATACTCTATACAGAAAGTCCTTGAGGCCAACCATGGTGTTTTATGTTTTTCTATTACCTAATTTTGAGTTTCTAGGAGATACTCAGGAAACAGTAATTAATTGATTGAGGTGGAGAAAACCACCCTGAACCCAGTGCTGGACCACACAGCTACATACAGGAGTCCAGCTTGGTCCAAAGGTCAACTCCCCCAGGCTGTGAGCTGCAAGTGAGCCAACCATCTCTCTCGGTGACCATGTGATCTGGTGAATAACCCTGTGTGTGGAGAATGAGGATGTGTCATGAGAATGCAAAACTTGGGAGTTTTCAAGAACGTACAAATTTATTTTGAATTATCATAATAGCCGGGATGAGGCTGAGGTGGTAGCCCCTCCAATCATTATCATAGGATAATGTCCTAACATAAAATGCCTTTTCAAGTTTCCCATGAGAGAGCATTCAGTCAGGGACTAGTTCACAGGTTAATGTGAAGGGAGCTGGAAGAAGGAGAGGGGTCACTCAAGGGCCATTACCAAGGGGACAGTCCTGTTAGCATACTTCCAGCTCCATGAGGACCAGTGGACCAAACAAGATGTGGTGAAGAGAAGAGAGGTACCACAAATGACATGCCATTTCTACTCTGCCTGCTTCAGCTCTGCCTTCACTGATCAAAGTCCCACGTAAGTCAAAGTGCTCTGGCTTGGATCGTAAACCGAGGAATTTTTTGACAGAGGACTGAACCTTTCTGCCTATCAGGCGCCTGGTGTGTGAAATCGGCAAATCCATAGCTACCTGCGATGGTAAGGAAGGCTTACTCCGGGACCAGCAGTATACAAAAACATACACATTTATCATCATTGTCCCTGCAACCCTTTGAGGATAGAGTAATATTGTCTCCTCAACACTCAACACATTGTTTAAAAATCGCCATTCTTCTCCCGTGTTTATTCCACATGATATTCAGTCTCTTTCATGGTGAAAATTAAATCACGTATATGAATATTCCAGCAGTGTCTGATACCTTTTCGGCATTCTAAATTTTCCTTCCTTCCTCTTCTCTTTCCCTTCTCTGTCTCTCTGCCTTCTTTCTTTGCTACCTTAATGCACCTAGTTCCTAACCTGCCATCACATCTATGTATTTCTAGAATACATGGGCATCATGGCTCCAGCAAAGAGAGTAATCCAGAAATATTGACGAATTCTCATCCTACAGTAGGGATTATGATTTTGCAATTCATTTTCATGCCACATCCAGGCATCCAGGATGGTGCTTTAACAAATAAAAAAAAAAAATGTATCTTGGAAAAGAAGTTCTGCAGTTTTTAGAGCCCAGTGGAGCTATTTCCAAATATACTTTGTCTCCTTTCAGGTTTTCCTAAGGCTAGTCTTAAACTATCCTACTAATTCCGTGTAGGATAGTCTTTACACTATTTCTGATTCACTCTGTGTCTCCAATGGAAATCTTGTTCTGCATCCTTGGCTCTCTACCTTTTTTTTTTTTTTCTTTGACTCTTCTGCCAAGCTAGGATTTATGATAGGTATAGCCTTGCATAGCCTATCAAAGATTTAGGTGTATTGATCATCGTCTCTCTTCCACTACTTCAGCAGCCTTTCATTTCCCAGGCCTCTATGGGAACATTTCCACTATTGGTAAGAGCTTCCAGAAGGTCTCCTCTCAAGGGGCCCTGGAATTCTTCAGCAAACACAAATCAGATTTTTAACACAGCTACACCAGTCTTTTCAATGTTCAGTCACTGACATGTACCAGAGGCAAGTTTATAATAGCTTTTGGGTCCCATACTTCATAGAGGAAAGATTGATTTCGGCACACTGTTTCTTTTTTAAAATCTATAGTAAAAAACATATTGTTTTGAAATCCTGTCTTAGGAAAGTTGACTTTTGCCCTTCAGCATATAAGAAAGACTGTGACAAATGCTGATTTATAATAAAACACATACAGATAATAAAATCTAAGCATAGGGAAAAACCAAAATAAATGAACCAGCTACCACAAAATATTTTTTGTGGATGCTTTTGAAGGAGGAGGAGAACCACCATAAGATATTCATAGTTTCACATAAGTACAAGTTTCAGACCCCAAAACACCACATGCATCATTGTGTCCAAATGCTTCCTTTTACAAATGAGCAAATGAGATCCTGAGAAGGTAATTGATTTGGCCAAAGCTACCTAGTCACTAGGGACACTTCTTATTCAAGAATTCAAGTCCATCTGGGATTAAAACAAAACAAAAACAAAATTAAAAAAAAAAACA
Source organism: Phoca vitulina (assembly GCF_004348235.1). Taxonomy (NCBI): domain Eukaryota; kingdom Metazoa; phylum Chordata; class Mammalia; order Carnivora; family Phocidae; genus Phoca; species Phoca vitulina. The sequence goes on along the minus strand of NW_022589720.1, from coordinate 36,268,824 downwards.
ACCATTGTGCTTTGTTCTTTGCTTCCTATTTGCAAGGCAACTGCTCTGGAAATATAGCCCTTGCTCTTACATGGTTGCAAGTTTCCTTGGACCTAACCAATCGTGGGTACTTTAATTCTATTTACCCAATATTCAATGGCTCACTGCTCTCCTCATCTCATGGATGTGTGTCTTACACTCTTACTTTTCCTCTCCACAACTCCTGACCTGATCCTCCAAGTAAATTCCAAGTGTCCTTATGTTGCCCCTGCTCCCTGTGCCCTCCAGAGTCTACTGCTCTCTCTGCCAGGGCTAGTTCCGCATTAAGTGCGAGAATGCCTTTCTTCCCCTTGGGTCACCCTTTGTCCCTGAGAACCACACACACACAACTTGTAACATCGAGTTCCTGGTGTATCTATTTCACTCTTCTTTCTCCCTCTGCCAACCAACTTCTTCTGCTTTTCCTTCACCTGGCCGACTATATTGCTGTGACTACAATTCAATGGTTTATATGATTCGGTCCTATGGAGACAGTTCCTGGACATCTTAGAATTTCAATTCCAGGATCTTAGGAAAGAAAATCAGAATGACCAATCTTGAGTAGAATGTCTACATCAGGTCCAGTCAGCCATGGCTAGGATTATATAATACTAATATGTCTGCACTGCATCAGCCTCTAAGAAATGGGAATAAATCTCAAAAAAATGGGAAATGGCCATGGACAGAGCAGATATCCAATAGGCCCACTATGGGGCCCCTAGTCAGACACGATGGTGCCCATCCCACTTCTTCTTTTCCTATATTTTGAGGCAAATTCTTTCCCTATGTGAATCAAAGAATGTGAATGTGTGTATGTGTGCTGCTCATTTGATCAACTTATCAGACATCCCTGAACATTTCTGAATCCCAGCAGTGAGCCGAACTTGGGCTCAAGCTGACATAAATTAGCCTCCCAATATTTAAAATAATAGCTAAATAGTTCACCCAGAAAATTTTATCTAGTATAATCACTTGAGCATAGGACTAACTTTGCTCCATTTCACTTTCTTGCTTATCAGAGAAAATCCCCGCAGCCAACACTGATTGTATGTTCGGTAATGAAAATTAGCCATATCTTCTCCACTCTACAAAATCTACCCTGAGATTCTGAGTCTTTGAAGCTACATTTGAGCTACACCTCCTTCTCGTATCCAAATACTTTAAAAATCCAAGCGTGACTTTGAACACCAGCGTGGAATTGCCTCCAAATTAATTCTCGTTTGTTTACTGGGGAAACATGATAACTTGTTTTCGTAGAGCCAGAGAAAAGGAAATTTTTTCTTCAGCTCAGAATTCGGACATCTGTAAGACTGGCATATTCCACTTTTTTCTTTGAGGCAAACCCTCTTCCGTCTACCCAACCCAGAGGGTGCAAATGGGGCTGCATGGCCTCAGAGCACCAGTGCTTTTGCGGGGGTGCTGGGCTCGGCTTTCAGCGTGGACTCTGCGGGCCAAGTCGCCTCTCCAAGAAAAGAACAATTTGGAGAGAAATTCATCTCATTTATTGTAAAACATGAAAATGCAATTATGTAATTTGCGATTAAAATGAGGTTTTCAGTCTTTAAATTTAAATTGCTGGATCACTTAACTTGGTGCTTACATATTGCCTTATATATTTTGTATTTCCTCTGATTATGTCTCCTCTTCCCAGTGAGGGCAGAGACCAGGCACTAAACTTTTCAAATCTTCCACAGCTATTTTTATGGTACCTTATACGTAGTAACACTATTGTCTATTGACTTAAACTGGGTGCAAACACTTACGTTTTAATTGCATTTTTTAGATTAAATCGAATCCTCCAACTGAACACTGAAGGCACAAACACAATGCTATTTAACCATTCTTTATTTTGTGGAGTCTATTTCGAATTTTGAGTGATCTTTATAAAATGCTAAACCCCCAGCTTTCTACTAAATCTAAAATACTTTAGGTAAAATAGAAGAAAAAATTACCCCTCGTCTAAAGTAAAAGTTGCAGTCAGCAGTCTTAAGTTCTATCACCAGCTTCACCTGAATTTATCCCTTCCTCTGAAACAATTTTCCCTAATCGGAACGATCTTCTAAGAGGATAAGTGGAAGCTCCCACAGAGAGATACTGATCCAGGATTCTTCGGGTAAAATGCTGTTAAGGTAAACACTTGGTAGATACTCTGTCACTGAAACTCTTGTTATCTGCTCAGGGACATTCTTTTCTCAGACCTTTAATCATCACAGAGCAACCTGGACCAGGCCACAGTCTAAGGCAAAAGTCAGAAGGAAGAACACCAGTGTCTTCCCAACAACATCATTTACATTCTAGGAAGGTATTAATGATGCATCTATCTACTCCACTTCTTCCTTTTTTTTTTTTGTCTATGCAGAAAAAAGAGTGCTAGGGAAGGGCCCAGTGTTCTTTTGCTAAGAAGGGGTAGGAAAGATGAGAGGACCTTGGCTACCAGGATATTTTTTGCACTAAAAGGACGGACTCCAATACTTGAGGTGGATGTCCGTTGCAGATCATTGCTCATTCTTTGGACCATCCTTCAGCTTAGGTCACAAACAGAGACCTCTGACATTTGCTGTCTCTCTTTAATCATTGCTCGTACTTTCCCAAGATGGCTATTTCCTTGTCCATTTCTTCTTTATAGGACACTCATAAAAATCCTACTTATAAAGAAATCTCCCCTTTCAACACCAGCAAACACCCCTCTTTTCCATAGCATTCTCAGGAATTTAGAATTCAAAAAATATGGAAACAATTTATGCCCATTGATGGATGAATGCGTAAAGAAAATGTGGTAGTTACATACAACAGAATATTATTCAGCCTTAAAAAAGAAAGAAATTCTCCATTTGTGACAACGTGGATGAACCTGGAATGCATCATGCTGAGGGAAATAAGCCAGTCACAGAAAGATAAATTCTGCATGATCTCACTTATATATGGACTCTAAAAATGACAAACATAGAAGCAGAGAGTGGAATGGTGGTTGCCAGAGCCTGGGAGGTAGGGAAATGGGAAGGTGTTGGTCGAAGGATACAAACTTTCAGTTATAAGACGAGTAAGTTCTAGAGATCTAATGTACATCATGGTGACTGCTAATAACACTGTATTATACACTTGAAATTTACTAAGAGGGTAGATCCTAAGTGTTCTCATAAAAAAAGGTAATTATATGAGGGGATGGATGTGTTAATTAACTCGATTGTGGCCATCATTTCACAATGTATATTTATATGGAAACACCATGTTGTGAACCTTAAATACGCACAATTTTTATTTGTTAATTATACCTCAATAAAACGGGGATGGGGGAGAGGAGAAAGAATTCAAAGAAATCCCTTCTTTCCCCACATTTCTATAGTACTTATTATCAGTTCTGTAAGTATAAATTTTATTACAAATGACATCATAGTACAGTTGTACATATGCATGTCTACACTTCTCAGTTGGAATGTAAACTCCCAGTGGGTGAAACCAGATATTAGAGGTGGTTTTTTTCTCTTTAGTGTTTACTCTAGACCCTTACCCCTAGTATTTAGGAAACAGATGTTTATATACTTATAAAATGCTAAATTAATGATGATACACTCACATGCTTTACTAAGACTAAAATATTAAAACTAATAAAACACCTTGAATACACATAATGCAAATGCATATACTTTCTAAATCTCTTTCTGCCAGGTCTTGTGTAACTTTGCCCAAATTTCCCATCATTTTCAGGCACCAAATAAAGTTTTTTTTCCAGAACCATAATGACATTTTTAATAGCGTAAAAAATTGGAGACAAGATTCATTCTCAGAAAACCAAAATAATTGTTTTGCAACATTCTCAATGCTGTATATGGCAAACATCATAAGAAATCTTGTTCCTACATTATTCCTATGAGCATCATTTCTGGGGCTTCTATAAATAAAAAAAAAATCAAGATAGACTTTTAGCACGAAGGAAATAATTGCTCAAGAAAGCTCTTAGATATGGTATATATTCAAACCATTTAAGAAATATTAAAATAGGGGTGCCTGGGTGGCTTAGTCAGTTAAGCATCTGCCTTCAGCTCAGATCATGATCCCCGGTCCTGGGATTGAGCCCCGCATCAGGCTCCCTGCTCTGCCAGGAGCCTGCTTCTCCCTCTCCCTCTGCCTGCCGCTCCCCCTGCTTGTGCTTACTCTCTCCTTCTGTCAAATAAATAAATAAAATCTTAAAAAAAAAAAGAAATATTAAAATAGCCAAGTTCTTAGGGCAGGAAAAAGTGTTCCAAAGAAAACAATCTGAAATTTTTATTTGTACTCACAAAGTTAGGGATTTGAAGAGTTATTCAGGGGAAAGGGGACTCTGCTACCTTGTTTGTGTCCCTAAATTTGCCTTCAGGTTTGTACCCTATGGAGTCACTTTCCGTTCTGTAGACGATGGTGGGGCCCGTAAGAAGACAGGGCTGGATATAATGGCCAGCAGAGTGGGACAGATCAAACAGACCACTCCCACATTCCAACCCACACGTTTGGTGGAGTGGAGTGCATCTTCCCATTCACACGTTCATTTATCATTCATTTATTTCACAATTATTATGGAATGCCTACTGAATACCAGGTAGGTGTTAGGTCTACGCTGGTAAGTACAAAGACCCAGAGCCTACTCTACAGCCTACAGTTAGATTAGAGGGGCCAGTCAGGCAATAAAGAAGTAAACGGGCAACTATAAATAAAAACTGTGATCAGTTCAGGCCATGAAAAAAATTCTACTTTCGATTGTGTGGAGGGATTTTGCTGAAGGCATTGTGGTCAGAGAAGGTTTCGCTGAAGAAGTCACAGTTAAGTTGTGACCCAAAGGATGAAAGGAGTTGGTCATAGCGGTGGCAATGGCTGGGAGAGTTCCAGACAGAGGCATAAAAGCCTTGAGTGGGAGAAGAGCTCAGAGGCTCAGCAAAACCGAAAGAAGCCAGTGTGCTGGGGTGTGGAGTCAGAGGGCATGATGTGGGGATGAGGTCAGGGAGGCGGAGGACAGACAAATGTTGTGGGATTGGCTTAAGTCATGGTAAGTAGCTTTGATTTTTTTTAATACAGTGAAATGAAAAGTTACTGAAGGTTTTAAGTAAGGGAATAAGCTGATACCCTTTATATTTTCAAAAAATTATTGAGGCTGTTTTGCTGAGAACAGAAAAAGAGGACGGTTGGGTGAAGGACCTGCGGGAGGCTGTTACAGACGTCCGGGGCTGGGGGAAGAAAGATGGTGGTTTGGGGAAGGGGCTGGCAGTGAGGCCAGAGAGAGATGGATGGACAGGAGCTCTGTGTTGAAGGCAGAAGCAACAAGACCCAGTGAGAGCTTCACTGTGGAGGGGTATAGAGAGGAAAGAAGAAAAGATGATGCTTAGTTTTCTGATTGGATGGCAATCCCATTTTACCAAGGTGGGGCAAACCAGGAAGGAAGAGGCAGGAGATTTTGAGGTGAGATTAAACATCATTATGCCTTTTAAAATAAGTAGTCCTTTGAAAAAAAAAACAAAATAAGTATAATGCAGCCAAAATAAATATAAAACTCTCTCTTTCCCCCTCTCTCTCTAACTTGCCTTTGTATGCAATTACCTGTGAAAAATGACAGATTTAGAACACTCTGAAGGCCATTCCTTAACTGGTAGGGTACCCAACGCCGGCATAATCCCTAGCATAGAGGTTTGCAAATTTCTCAGTTCATGATGCCTTTGGTATAATTTTTTCATGGCATCAGCAAGATCAAATGAATTACCTAATGTTTTTTTAACTAGTTTAATCCAAACAAACTGGAAAAAAAATTGTATTTTATTTCATGTTTAAATAACCACTACTATATATACTAACGGGTTGGATGTATGTGCCTCTGGGGCATTGCATAGCTTTGGAGACCCTGCCATCAGATTGCACACGACCACCTTTTATTTCCTTTCATATTGATTTCTTCATTGCTACTTGCTTTTTATCACAGCAACTTTGAAAAACCCAGCTTCTCAAAAATATAGCATCATTAAAAGGAATGTAGCACAATTTAATGTTGAAACTGTGAATGTTCCTCAGCTAGTAATTTGCCTGTGTCTGAAAGACATTATTTATTGCGGTTTCCCTCAAAGATTTAAAATATCTTGCATTCCCTGAGGTCCTCGGGGGAGGGGGGGAGGCTGGGGGAGTTGGCATATAGTGTAGGAAATGTGACCTTCACAGTCTATGAGAAATTTTATGTAAACCTTAACCTGTGTTCTCAGAGCAAACAGCATTCAGGGCAGGCACTGGGGCAGTCCAGATCTTTCCTAGAAGCCACTTCTCCCAGACTCCATGGCACCAGGCTACCAAAGTCATTTCCATTACAGGCATACCTTGTTCGGTTGTGCCCATCTTATGGTGCTTCCCAGACACTGCATTTTTGACAAATTGAAGGCAAGCTCGCGTCAAGCAAGTCTATCAGCTCCATTTTTCCAAAAGGGTTTGCTCCCATCATGTTTCTGGGTCATATTATGGCAATTCTCAAATACCTCAATGGCTTTCATTATTATTACTATATTTCTTATAGTGACCCATGATCAGTGATTACAGCTCACTGAAAACTCAGATGATGGCTAGCATTTTTTCTCAATAAAGGAATTTTCAATTAAGGCATACACATTTTTTTTAGACATAATACTGTTGTACACTTAATAGATGACTGTAGAGTGTAAATGCAGCTTTTATATGCACTGGGAAACCAAAAACTTCATTCAACTCACTTTATTGCAGTATTTGCTTTATCGCAGGGGTCTGGAACCAAGCCCGCGATGTCTTCAGAGTATACCTGTATACACTTCACACACTCATGAGCCTCCGGTGGGTTTCAGTTAGTCCTATTGCATCAGGAGCCAAACTTGGCCTCAACTTGAGATTCTCCATTAACTGACCACGGCTTCCATGTTTCTCCCTCTTGTTGCTGTAACTCCCCCTGACACACCGTCACCCCGGCCCTGGGAGTCCTCGTCAGCCCTTCATTCCACCTTCTCTTCTGGGGTTTTTGGCTCTGACTGTGATGCTTCCTGTCATCCTACTACCCATCCACCCTCGCTCCCTCAGTGATGAAGACCCACTGTGTCCACAAGGCTTTTCTGAGTAAACTCTGGATGCCGCTCACTCCAAACCCCAGAGCCCCGGAGCATGGAGTTTGTTGCCAGACTGCCTGTGTGTTAATGTTGTCTCTCCAGGTATTAGCAGCGCCATCTTGAATTCCTGAACTTCCTAGGTCATAGCTTCCTTAGCTGCAAATGGGCAGAATGTTCCCTGCCTCAGAGGAGGGTAAACAATTTCTTACTGGAAACTGCTTAGATCAGCGTCTGACACGGAGACATTAGTGACTGTAGCTCTGGTTATCGTTGTTGGTGTTTTTGTTATTTTAATGACAGGTTATCCCATCTAACTATGTTTGTTTTTCTGTGTCTACGGTGAAAGATCCTCCTCAAAGGCAAGTGCCATGCACAGTGTTTCAAATTCTGAAGTTGAGCTGAACTGAAAAAACAACACACTTTCATGGATTATTGTAAGATAATGCAAACACATGATTATAGAATTAGGATTCTTAGATTTTTATGTAAATGAAGTTCTCTAAACTGACTTCTCCCATATGTGTGCCAAAACTTTTACAAAACAATGATAATCTATTTGGAAGCTTTCTAAAATAGTCCTCTAAAGTATTTCTGAAATACTTTCCAAATACTTCTCTAAAATAGTCACTAAAATACTCCTCCACTCTCTTAAAGAGAGGCTACCAAATATAAATTAAACTCGTTTGACTCGTTGTTACTAATACGGACGTGCCTCACCATGCAGTAATTCTGTTTTGTGACCTCCTGCACCTCTGTATTGTCTGTCATTTTTCTTCTCATTGCATCTTCCTGGAACTACTTCTCCCCTTAAGTCAGAGGGAGAAGATCTAGATAGAGGCTATCCATTGGATAGACTCATCTTCCAAGTAAGAGTCTTGTTCACCAACACAATACTGTATGCAAGGGCCTGAGAAAGCTCATACTTGGGCTTAGTGAAGAATGGAAACCCAAGTTCAGACCAATGAGGTCACACATGATGGTTGAAATAATAAAGGCTAATTAGAGAGCAAGGGATTTGCAATAGCTCTTTCAAGTTATCACAGAAAATTTTAGCTTTTTTTTTTTTTTCCTGGTTTGGAACTGTATTCTGAGGATTTGATATTGCCAGGATGTGAACGATGTGATTTTTTACGTTCAGAGTATGGTGTTAAAACGGTGAGGTGAAGAAAACCACTTGCACCTGAGCACTGTCATTGTTCCATTTCATTGTTCGTTTGTTTATGTTTCCAAATTTCATTTGAAGAAACGGTTCAGAAGCCCTTTACCTCCAAAATATGAAGCACTGCTTAAAGTTATGGGGTGGAAATCATGTCTTGGGTGATGTACAGGGGATTCAAAAAGCGAAACTATAATAAGAGCCCTGTAGTATGGTTCTTTGCATCAGGAAGTTGAAAGTTCACAATACATACTCATTCTTTGGGTGGCCCTCTTGCATGCCTTATGTAGCTGTGCATGGGAAGAGATGATAAATAGCGCTGATCATCTCCCCTTTAAGATGGCTGTATCACACATCAGTTGACATCACTACCTTCATTAGATGCCTAAAAGCAGTTAACTTATAGTAAAAACATAAGCCATGTTCTTGGACATAGTGTCCACAGTAAGTTGTCATCACTGTTTTTTAAAAGCCACCTGTGATGGTTAATTTTATGTGTCGACTTGGCGAGGCTACGGTACACAGTTGTTTGTTTAAACACCAGTCAAGGTGTCGCTGTGAAGGAATTTTTTTAGATGCAATTAACATTTAATTCAACAGGATTTGAGTAAGGCAGATTATCCTCCATCATGTGCGTGGGCCTATTCCAAACAGTTGAAGGTTTTAGGAGAAAAGACTGAGGTCCCCAGAAAAGCAAGGAATTCTTAGACTGCCTTTGCATTCAAGACTGCAATGTCAAATTTTCTCTGGATCTCCAGCCTACTATCATGCCCTGCAGATTTTAGACTGACCAGCCTGATGATCATGTGAGTCAATTCCTTTAAATAAATAAAGATAGATGATAGATAGACCCATGGATACCTATAGATTCTCTATTGGTTCTATTTCTCTGGAAGGCCCTAACTAATACAGACTAATACACAACCAAACCTAGCCGATAGTTGCTTCTAATCTGGCTTCTCCCTCTGGTTAAGTGTAGATCTGCCTTTACAAATATAGAAGCCTATAAACTGGTATGTTGCAAATAGCTAGAAGACCAACAAGTCTTTAATATCTGACCTTTAGCAGTACCCCCTGCGGGGTACACCTCTTTCCAAAACTATAGTGTATTACTTAAAGTAAATAAAAATAAATCAGAACAGTAACACAACACCTGCAGGACCCTCTAGAATAACTTAAGGGTATTGTCCTAATCCTAGGACAAACAGAAAAGCTCATCTAACTTCCGATGATAGTGCCACTCTTATCCAGATATAATGAAAAGGCTAATGGGCATTTTAATGTTTATATGAAGAGAAAACCAGATCCTGCAGCAACAGATCTACCACGGCTACTTGAAGAAGGTTCTACCAAAAAACAGGTATTAGGGGCTGAATTGTGTTACCCCCAAATTTATATGTTGAAACCCTACCCCAGTACCTGAATTTATTTAGAGAGAGGGCCTTTAAAGAAGTGATTAAGTTAAAATGAGGCTGTTGATGTAGGCCTTAATCCAACATGACTTATAAGAAGACGAAATTTGGACACACAGAGAAACATTAGGGGTGCACACACCCAGAGGAGAGACCATGTAAGAACATGGTGAGAAGACCATCTTCAAGCCAAGGAAAAAATAAATCTTCCAAAGAAACCAAACCTCCCGACATCTCAATCTCAGACTTCTAGTCTCTAGAACAGTAAGAAAATAAATTTCTGTTGTTTAAGCCAGCCAGTCTGTGGTATTTTGTTATGGTAGCCCTAGCAAACTAAAGCAACAGGAAATCAAAAGTCTTATTTAAAACTCTACTTCTGTAGAGCAAGAAATACTTCTCTTGCCTTTTTTTTTTTTTTTTTGTCCACAAAGAGTGACAATGTTCTTCTGCTAGAGTACTGACAATCTTTTCAAATGATGGGGTATTTCGTCAGATAAACTTCAACTTTTCGTTCTTAGATTCTATTTTCTTAGAATAGGGAGGAAGAGCAATGTGGAAAGAACGCATAATGCCCTGTTCCAAAAAGTCTGAGGTCCCCGGCAGAAATGGTGTACATGACATACAGAAGCGAATTGACCAAAGGAAGGTAGAGATTACGCGGTAGGGGAGGAGGGATGAAAAGAGAAAGTAAAAGTAAGAAATTCAGATAAAGCTGGAGCAGGAGAGCAGTAACCTTTACCCATTCGAAATCCAAACGCTTGGAAGCATTTGAGAAACTTAAAGTTGGTTGTTTTGTTTTATGTTAGCTCAGCCATTGAGGCCATATTTCTTCTTCCCAAAATATAACCATCCGTTGTGTTACAAATCTTCAAACTATGCAAGTAAATGGTTGAGTGAATTTCATTTAATCATTTAAGGGTTTATGCTAAAATTTGCTTCAGGCAGATAAGTTAGAAGTATAAGGATATGTCAAATTCTCCAGTGACTTAGGATGAATTCTTAGAGTGTGAAACCACTCCTCTCTGTTGTTTGTAGATAAGAACTTTTAAAAGTGGTCTGTGCATTTGAGAAATAAAGTGAGTGGAAAATTTCTCTAAGTAGGACATATTTCTGATGACTAAGATTGGTACATTATGTCTACTCCAAACTAAGTCAATAATGGATTGTTCCCAGATAAGCACACAAAAATGAATTATATGTAACTTAGAGCTGAAATAGCAGACATAAATTTACTAATTTAGTTCACCATAGAACTGGTCCAAAGAAACAACAACAACAACAAAAACTTCAGAAGAAGCACAAAAACTCACTGACTAGGGTAGCATGACTTTCATCAAGTGATCACATTAAGGTCATTAATAATTGCAGAAAATGACTAACCCATTCACAGTTTCTGTGGAACGCAGCAAATGGTGTAGAATCAGAATTTTATAACGTCATTTATCTTTCAAGTTTTTTTTTCATGATCCAAGTGAAAAATTGAGCCCTCATTACGTGAGAGGAAAATCAAACCAGAGAATGCCATAAATTTATGGAGAGCTATGTTGAAAAACACATCTTGAAAGTGACACAGTGGTGATTGATGAGAAAAATCTCGAATTCACTTGCAAACTGTTTTCCATTAAAGATTTTTAAATCTTGTGATTTTGTTTTTAACAAAAGTGCTACTGTTTTTTAAAAGATCTCAGAGAATAGGAGTTTAAAGAGCAACTTTTCAAATTCCAGAGAAATTGAATTCAAACACTATTTTATCTGGACTTGAAATCAGCATGGAATGTCTCCTGGACGATGAAATGGAACCTAAGACAGTAGGCTCATGCATTTCTTTACTTTTTCAACTATAAGCATTTGCAAGTGCTAGAGCTTTTCAAAGTACATTTAAAATTATAAAATGGAAGTGAAAAGGCACAACCTTTGTCTTGTGAAAATGGCAATGATAGCTTATTTAAACTATGTCACCTAGAATGTATAAGATGCTTATTGACAAGAAAAGAGGGAGCTGGATTTTGGGGGTGGAGGTTGGGCAGAGATGAAAACAAGTGCTCTCTCTGCCCAAGAGAATGCCTCCTTCAGGAAATACTTCATGTTGTAAAAACATATTCTTAAACCACTTCCTAGCTTTGGTATGGTTAGTAATACAGAGGAAACCCATTCTCATGAACATAAAACAAGTCAGGAGATGTGTCAAAATCCTTACATCATACCTCTTGCTAGTGAACCCACACAAGTTGTCCCACATCTCTACACCTTAATATTTACATTGACAATGCAGATAGTATCTTGTCTAAATATTTGACCGAGAAAAATAAAACTGAAATAACATATAAGAAAGCCTTCCTAAAGTTAAAAGAAAGAAGCTATTCCATTGCAATATTTTATTGCTCTAATTTTTTATTGCTCTAAAATTTTCCTCCATTTCAACAGTCATTTAGATCTTACAGTTCTTTTTTTTTTTTTTTTTCTCACCGCAATAGCAAAGCAAATGTTCCATTAACTCCAATGAAGTGAAGAAACTTCTCTGACACTTTCCTGGATTGTCTACTCCATCATGTTCTATCAAATCAAAGTAAAATTGCTTCTGTGCAGTTAGTGGCACCATTAAGGAGGGTGTAGTCAAGTGTTGGAGTGAGATTCCAGTTGGAGGGTTGTGTTCATATGTCAAAGCAACACAGATCACCAGTAGAGCACAGGAAAATTCTCTCCACAACCTCTTCACTTAGGATCTGTGCACAGATGCCATCTCAAATTCACTCTGATCTCAACTCATAAAGTTTAGAACCAATAACAAAATTGCATTGTCTTGGTCAAGGTAGACACAATTTCTAATGGGAAGCCACTGCTCTTCGGTCAAGTTAGTGCTGAAAGGGCTCACAGAAATCATCAAAACCAGTGGTTTCCAAACATTTTTAGTGCAAAATCTCTGTTATCAGATGAAGTCTTATCCCAAATCCTGCTATGGAATACAGTCTGGAAATGGCTCTGTCTTGGAAGAAACAGTGGAGGAAGAAGTCTCCCCACCCAGTCTCCCCACTTGGAAACATTGTCACATCTTCAGAACAAGAAGTTCTATGGAATGCATTTTGAAAATAATGAATTTCTTTCATTTGACAGACAAAGAACCTTAACATGCTCTCCTGGTAGGAGGACAAGAGCCCACACCTATTGACTATATCCTGTGCTCTTTTTATTAAACCACCCCTTTTTCTTTATTTCTTATTTCCTCAGGGCACAATTGAGTTGGTTACTTCTGTGGGTATGTTCCACACACCTGGGGAGCCTGGGCTGGGTACAGGGAGAGAGACAGGGTTTGTGGATGAAATAGGAAAGAAAAATGTGATGTGTACCTCATAAATAAGATTCCCTTATAACCAAAGGTTATTTACAGGGAGGGTTAAAGGGGTGTAGAAGAAACTCAGAGCAGCAGTTCTCAAACTCTTGGTTTCATTTCAACACATTCGAAGTTACTGAGGACTCCAAAAGCCTTTAATTTTCATGTGGGCTTTATGTCTCATAATAACGAATAGAACTGAGAAATTTTAAAATATTGATTCAGTCATTTATTTAAAATCATGTTAAGCATTACATAAAACATAACTTTTTTTTTGCTTGCCTTATTTTTATTTATTTTTTTATGTTTTTACTGCGTCAAAAACTAATGATGTAATGTATGATAATTAACATAACATAATAAAATTTAAAAAAATTTATTCTCAAGAAAAATATATTTTCCAAGTAAAAAATAGTGAGAATGGCATCGCTTTATATATTTTCAAATCTCTTTAATGTTTGGCTGTATGGAAGATAGTTGGATTGCCGTACCTGCTCCTCCCTTCGGGTTGTTATGACCTCACACGTGGCACAGTCACTGAGTAATGCCAAGGCAGGCTTATAAGGGTACGAGAGTCCTAAAGAGAAATGATATCTTAATATTATTACGAGAATAGTTTTGACCTAACAGAGCCCACAGAATGATCTCTGGGACCTTAAGGGTCTTCTCTGTTGATCTTTCACGCAGTGAGATCTCTACCTGGAAATTGACGTGAAGCATGAATCAAAGCCTACAACAAAAACTGAAATGGTGTTTGAAACTGCAGGTGGCCCAGTTGATCTGTACTAAGAAGGCGGGGGTGGTGGGGGAGGATATGTTTGGTCCATTTATTCAGACTGTGTAAAGAGTGTAAGTAGATACAGCAGATAAATGTCATTTCAATTAAATAAATGCAAACTAGGGCAAAGAGATAGTTTACCATCACCACCCTACTTGCAAAGTACAAGAGAAGGTAGTTATCACAAGAAAGTAAAATTAGCAGTAGATCTTACTGAAAGACTTCATATTCTTTGAACTTCTTGGTTTCCTAGTGTTACAGGGCTGCAGGGTTCTTGTCTCATGGAGTCGTAGAATAAATCTCGAGGACAAAAGGGTGAAGTGAAAGTTTATGAAGCTAAGATAAGAACAGAAAGGAAAGAAAAGGAGCTTTCTAAAGTGAGAGGGGTCCCAAATGGGTTGTCACTGAAGGCTTTTATGGTCGGTCTTTTATAGAAAACTGACCAGGGAAGTTGGTAAATATCTTGTCAACAACATGTAAGACAAACATGGTGGATCTGTAAATATCATGTGAATATCCTGTCTATATTTGTAACAAACATGGTGGATTTGTTATGCTCCCTTCTCTCTGGTTAATATCTCATCTATAACATTTCTTTATATCTGGGATTTCTGGGATCCTAGTTAGGTAGACTCCTGTGTGAGCCCAGTCATGAGCCCCCTACCTATCTCTCTCTTCCTAGCCTCACCTGCCCCTTTACTCACTAGAATAGGCTAAATTTCTATAATTGCAACATGGAATTGCTGTGAGCAGATACAGTATTATAAGAAATGTATTTTACACAGGGAGAAAATAAACTTTTTAAAGGTTTTTGTAATATGTTATAATGTGTAATCATTTTCATGTGTTCTATGCCAAGCACATAAAATTCAATAAAATTCAAATTCAAAAATTCAATACAATTCAAATTCAATTTAAAGTGACCTAGGAGTCTGTCCATGAAAACATTATAGACTGAACGCTATACATTGTGCCATTCTCTTTCCTTTCAAAAATGGGGCGCACGCTGAGCCGATCCACTTGTCACCGTTCTCTTAATGTTCCCTTTGTGTGCTCCCCATATCCAGACTCTCAAAGCTATGTAAAGACATGTGCCCATACAATAATCTAGAGAGGTCTGTGCAGGGGCACAGACTGTGAACAACTCAGCCCAGGAATACTGAACCCATCCCTACACACACACACACACACACACACACACACACACACGGTGGGTTTAGCCTCAGGATGTTTTTTTGTTTTGTGGAAAGAGTGCTTTCCAAAGTCCCACTCAGCTCAAGAGAACAGCCATAATGTATTTTTTTAAAGATTGTATTTATTTATTTATTTATTTATTTATTTATTTATTTATTTGAGAGAGAGGGAGAGAGAGCACAAGCAGGGGAGGAGCAGAGGGAGAGAGACATGCAGACTCCACACTGAGCACAGAGCCTGACACGGGGCTCAATCTCACGACCCTGAGATCATGACTTGAGCCGAAACCAAGAGTCGGATGCTCAACTGACTGAGCCATCCAGGTGCCCCCATAATGCACTTTTAAATCAGAAATTAGCATATTTTTTCTGAGCTAATGGCTGGAAATGACAAATATAAAGAATGACACTGTATTAGAAATTCAACTCATGCAACCCTAGGTAAGAAAAAAATCAATTTTATGAAAGCATACATACTTTTCAACTTTTCCTTTTCAGTGCACTGCAAATAATACATTCTCAATATACTACAAATAATATCTTAAGGGAAATAAAAATAAAGGAAGAAAGAAAAGAAAGAAGGAGTGGGAGAAAATGCATATAAATAATACCTTTAAATACAATTGTTTCTCTTGCTTCTACCTTCTCTCTTGTAAAACCCACTTCAGCCAACAAAAACGTGAATGCTTTTAAAGTTGAAAGGTTATAAAAGAAGTATCTCCATGATTACTTTTGAAGCTTCAAACCTCCAATATTTATTTTTATAATATGACTGTTACTGTAACAGATACTACAATTCACATCTGCAGAATCTGATGGCGACACCAACAGTGGAATCATGCAAGTGCATGCAAACCCAATGTCCCCACCAGAGGAACGTGTCAGGAGAACAGTGACATATACCAGAATACTGTTGGCATTTAGGGATTAGTGTAAATGGAAAAACAGTGAGGCAAGCAGGAAAAAAAAAAAATTCGGTTAGGTAAATGTGTCCTAGAGAAATACTAGTCTGGAAAATTTACATTACCCTTTTCATTTTTCTAAACTAAAAATACATAGCGTAGTTTTACTGAAAAAATTGGGGTGCATATTTTTAACAGGAGGCATTTGGCTTGCCACGTAAATGACCCATCAGGGAACATAGATGAAAGGACCAGCTCCAGAGTTACAATGACCTCAGTGGAAGCTGACACAACACAGAGGTGAGAATTTGCTGTGTTCTGTCAATGGTGCCCACTGATCACCACCAGAGGACTGTCCCCCTCCCGGGTAGTGCCTGGAGCAATGGCACCTGAGTGGTCTTTCTGGGAGGTATTTAGGCAACTGAGAAAATGTGAGTATAAAGACATTAAACCTGGAGGACAGCAAGCAGAGAACTTGTACTCTAATTCTGAGCTGAGCTGTTCTAACTATGCGGACCGGGCAAGTCTAGGAGCTTCCGTATGTCAGCTGTGACCTGTGATGATAATAACCCGGGAGCATTGACATAAGGCACAGGATGTGAAGACTTTCTTTCTGAGATCTGACTTGCCTTTCTTCTCTGCGAGTCATCTGGTATTCTCCGGGTGTCAGTTTAGTGACGGGTTTGTTTGCACACTAATGTTCACAAGTTCTTATAGAACTTTATTCAAATCCTTAACCAAGACTTAGAACAAATAAAGACATTTGCTTGATAAATATAAAACAAACACAGAGCTCTCTCTCTTTTTTTTTAAAGATTTTATTTATTTATTTGACAGAGAGAGAAAGCAGCAGAGGCAGAGGGAGAAGCAGACTCCTCACTGAGCTGGGAGTCTGATGCGGGACTCGATCCCAGGACCCCAGGATCATGACCTGAGCTGAAGGCAGACACTTAACGGTCTGAGCCACCCAGGTGCCCCCAAATATATAGCTCTCTTATCTAAGATTCTCTCCAGCACATACTTTCCATGGGGTTCCTAGTTTGAGAATGTTAGTTGTTTGTCAGAGAGAATTGATTAATGTTCTCTGTCCAAAAACATTGGGTCATGACAAGGACCTACTTTGGACCTAATTTCTCTCTACTTCCCATTCTGTTTTCTTTTCTTTTTTTTAAACTAATGTGTAATTTTATTTTTTTTCCACAACACATACCCTCTCCAATGTCCATCACCCAGCCACCTCATCCCCTCACCCCCTCCCCTCCAACAACCCTCAGTTTGTTTCCTGATATTAAGAGTCTCTTATGGTTTGTCTCCCTCTCTGGTTTCATCTTGTTTCATTTTTTTTCCTCTCTTCCCCTCTGTTTTCTTTTTATACATTATTTGTCCCTCTTCTGGCTCCAGAGAGCTTTTTTCTTCTTTTTACCAAATATGTTTAACAGCACCCCTCCCTTGAGTTGTGTGTGTGTGTGTATTCTCTATTTTTCATGTATTACTTACAAAGTATCGATTTTTTTGTCTTGTAACTATTGATATGTTTCTGTTCCCAGCTTGCAATAATTCTTGGACTTGGCTGTTTCTATTGTGAAGCATGAAACTCACTTGCCCTTGAGTCACACACACACACACACACACACACACACACACACACACACACCTTGCCTCAAGTCTGCACCAAACTCTGCCCTCTGGAGAATGGAATGCTGCTGGCGGGCTTTTTTTCCAAGTAATTCTTGGCATGGCTGAAGGCTCTCGTTGGCTCTAAAAGAAATACTGTGGCCTAGGCTTCCTGGCAAAGGGCCTCTTTGAAAGCACACCCCAAGGAAACAAACCTGTTCTTCTGCTACTTTCTGGTTTTGTTGGTTTTAAACATCCCTCTCACAGCTCAAAGAGAACAGCAAAGGGGCTACTTTGGGAAGTAGCAGACACTCTTTATTTTGTACTCTCTTCTATCTGGGCATTGTTTATAAAATACAGAAATTTATAAAGTACTATATCATTTGAGTTATTTTTAATTCACCGTTGGGTTGTATAGCAATAAAAATACATACAGTGATGAGGCAATGTTCAATAAACCAACATTTTATTGCTGTAGAAGGAGCTTATGTAAACCTTCATCCAAAGTCACTCTGTCCATAACTCCGGGGAAGCAACAACAAAGCACACCAAGGTAACTCCTGCTTTTATATATTCTATATATAATTACCTTTCTTTCATTAATAAAAATTATGATGTAATTTAATGCTATCTCATAAATATGCAACATTACAAATGGTGAAGAAAAAAGAGAGAAAAATCACCTGAAAGCTACTACCACTGTAATTTGTATTTATTCCCTAATATGGCAAGCACACTATGTATTTCTCATCTTGCTTTTTTTCTCTTAAAGTAACCCAGAAATATCTTCCATGCTTCTATGAAGCCTTTATAATTTTTTTTTTTAAGATTTTATTTATTTGAGAGAGAGAGAATGAGAGACAGAGAGCATGAGAGAGAGGAGGGTCAGAGGGAGAAGCAGACTCCCTGCTGAGCAGGGACCCCGATGTGGGACTCGATCCTGGGACTCCAGGATCATGACCTGAGCCGAAGGCAGTCGCTTAACCAACTGAGCCACTCAGGCGCCCTGAAGCCTTTATAATTGTCATATTTAATAGTAGCACTGATTTTTTTCTCACTTCAGCAAAGAGATTCCTTTTTTTGACTCTCTTTCTTAGCTACCCTTGTTAATATAGAATTATGAGTTCTTTCTCCTTAGTTTGATGCATTAAGCAGGAGAAAAATTATTGTTTTATTCAGTCCATGGTTCTGGTGAAGACTTAGAAGCATAGGCCAAAAAAAAAAAAAAAAAAAAAGACAAAGACCGTGAGCACTGAGGGATTTCCTTCCAGTGGCGTCTCCACTACCATGGAATCCCTTCCTCACGTCTCAAGATGGCAACACCACCCTGGCCCACTGGTACTCTGGGAGATTATTACAAAGACCCCCAGCCTCCAAAAGAGTGACAAGAAATGATCTTGGGTTAGCCCTAGAGTTCTTAACAAAGACTAACATTTGGGAGGGAAAATGAAGGCGGCATAGTGTACACTGCTCATCTTTCAAAACGTCCTTAATTTTGAGCCAAGATGCTTGAAGTAAATCACTCTGTTAATATCACGGTAGAGGTCATTTTTGTTGCTGAGCATGGAATGGTATGTGGAATGTTAGGAGACTCGGCAAGAGGGCTCAACCAGCTCAAGGCCAGCTCAAGGCATCTGTCATCATCCACATTTCAGCATGGCCACTTTCCTGGGGGTGACAGCTCTGGCAAGGTTCCCTTCCCATCATCCTCACCGTGAACTGAGGAGAAGGCAAACACCTCGTCAAGAAGGACCAGTGCTGATGATCCATGTAGTGAATGAGCGATGCTGTCTGTAGTTACTGCAGGAAAATCTTGTACTAGAATTGAGGCTATTTGGGAACATTTTCTAGTCTCCAAAATAGTCAAGAATTCCTCCCCTAAAACCATAGTTGAAAGAATTTCTCTGCTCACACTATAGGACAGTATTAATTTTAGGTGGATGAAAGAGTGAAAAATAAAAGAAAATGATAAAGTTTTAAAAATTTAAAAGAAAATATCTATAAATATTTATCTACAAATATCTACAAATGTTTATGATACGTGAATAGAGAAAGACTTTGTAAGCTTTATGTAAGGAAAACTTCATATGGAAAATTACCATATTGATTTGATTACCTAAATATTAAGATTTCTCTATGTCAACATTATGAACAAAATTAAGTCAATCAAAAAGCTGGTAAAATATTTGCAACCAGTATGGCATTGTTCGTTGTATTTATTTTTAAAGGTTTTATTTATTTATTTGAGAGCAAGCATGAGCTGGGGAGGGGTTGGAGGGGAGGAGTAGAGGGAGAGGGACAAGAAGACTCCCTATTGAGCAGGGAGCCGGATACCATGCCAGGCTCCATCCCAGGACTCTGAGATTATGACCTGAGCCAAAGACAGACACTTAACCAACTGAGACACCCAGGCACCCCGACATTGTTAATTTTAAACTGAAATTAGGTAATGAAATAAAAATAGCAATGATAATTCCATAGTGGAATATGTAAAAATCATAAACAGAAAATTCATGAAAGAGTAAAAACAAAACTCTCACAAAAACTGGGGAAGTGGTCTACTTCCCAGGAGATGGAGTCGACATATTTTCCCTATTCCTCCACTAAGTACAATTACAAACGTTGGCATTCTATGTAAAACAAACATAGGAAGTCTATGGAACATGGAGAGAAGGTGGCAAGACTGGCTAAAACCTGGGGATTCAAGGGACAAGAGAGCGGTGAGTTCTCTAGGGGTTTTTCCTCATATATTCTAGACTTGGATCTGAAGAAGCCAGTAACGGAGGTATATCAAAAGACACAAACAAAGCCCCCCACAAAAGCCCGCTCTCTCTAACCAAAGGACGAGGAAAGGGGCAGCCTAGCAAAGAGAAGTTTTAGACTATAATAATCACTGTATTATATCCAAGCACCACAGAAAACAAAACACGCACACAAAATATAAACCAACCAACAAGCAAAGAAACACAACTGGGTTCACCCCAGCCCACACCCCTAAAGGCCGAGTGGTTTCATCATTGTCCAGTGGTAATGAGGACGACCTCCTTCTGTGGTTTTAGTGGATGTCATGAGGGAGCACTCCTACTCCTGCTGACCAGGGACACATCAGTGGGGGCTAGTGGGGAGCCAACTCTCACTTGCACCCGACACTAAAAAGGGTCCACTTGCTCAGGTGCCTACAGAGGCTGAGTGGTGAACCCAGACTTCCACCCCATCTGGCGATAGTGAGATGGCGGTCCAACATTTTTGTCAGAATCTCAAGGGAGCAGGACCTCATGATGTTTAAAGCACAGAAGTGGCCTCAATGACAAGATCACTTATACTGATCCCTTACGCTGGCTTAACTTCTTCAAGATGGTTCTTCCTCATTAGTGTTAAGATGAGAGTTGGTGGATAAGCTACAATAAAAGGGTAATCCTTTATGAAGTTGGACCGTTTATCATGTGAATTCCTTGGTTAGTATCCTGGCGAGGAAGCTGAAGTGTAGTGACACAGTGACTGGGGAAGGGCCGGTGAGAAACCCCAGGGGCAGAGCGCTGGGAGAACTGAACTTGTCAATGCTCAGCGAGAAATCATCCGCGACGTGATGCGGTCCCGGCCCCCGGTACGTGTGCAAAGGGACGGAGCCGCCGAGCTCCAACTCTGCCCAGCAACACGTACGACACAGAAGCAGCACACATCAGCACCCAGGAGGTGAGGATGACCTGTTCACACGAGCAAGCTACACAGATCTTGAGTCAGGTTTTGGATTTCCATAAAGTATCGAGCTGGGCAGTTAAACCAATTATATCTAAAGTTCGAGGAGGCAGGAGGCAACAAAATAATTGTAAAAATCTTTTTCAAGCAAGTGGCACACAGAATCTGTGTGCTTTCGAGATCCAAGTTGTCATGATTGGCCTCTGGGAGTCTTCTTTTCTCATTTTAGTATAATTCTAGATATATATGACATTTTTTGTGGAGTTTTAGGCCACTGACACATGGTGGCCATCTGGCAGGCAGTGAAGGAACACACGTCTGACTCGAAGGCGATGCATCAGTGGTTAAAAACAAAACAAAAGGTGGTTGATGTTTATAATAAGGGAGCAGTACAGACCCTGAGGTTCTTAACTCATCAGCATTCACACAGGCACCTTCACACGGAAGCATCCACTGCCGCTGAAAAACATTTTTAACTAGACAAAATATTTCAGCAAACTGTTGCTTTATGTGACAAAAACAAACAACAAACAAAAAAGGTAAAAATTAAGTAATTTTAAACGCTTGCTTTGTTTTTGAAATTTGAAACAAATTTTGAAAAATTTGTTTTGAGATAGCAAAATTCAGGGGGGTGATCTTATAGTTTCCTCACTTGCAATTGTTCGATGATTTTGCAGGATAAATCCAAACTCTTTAGTTTGGACATGAGGCCTTTTGTAGTCTAAATCCGGTCATCTTTTGACTTCCATAATTCGCAAACAGAAATCTTATTTCTCACCCGTGAAGAAATACTTAGTAGGTCCCTGAGACCTTATACCCTTTCTCCTTCCTGTGTCTTTCTCTCTATTCACGTGGCTTCTGACTCTTAGAAAGCATATTACTTACTGATCACCTGAAAATTCCTCCTTCAAAACTCAATTTCCCTAAACTCTCAAAACACACCAAGCATGTCTTTTTGTGTTCCTGTGCATGTCCATTTTATCGTGCTTAAGGTATATATTGTAATCATGGTACTCCTCTTAGTCTCCTCCCACAAACTTGCTTGTTCATTTAATAGATACCAAGCAATAAATATGTGTGAGGCTCTGTTCTGAGCCCAGGGAATACCGCAGTTGTAGAAGTCAGGGTCTAAAATAGAAAACACTTTGGAGTGTTCATGACAGAGGAGATTCAATTCAGGGTATTGGTTAGAGAAGATAAGAACCAAACAGGGCAAGGGGAAGCAGTCTGGAAGTTGACAATACCAGGGAGGCACCATCATGGGACTGGAGAGGCGAAAAGAGGAAGAGACCTACAAGAGCCCAGGGGTGGAGATCGCCTTTTGGAAACTGGCACCACACAGCCTGCGCTGCAGGAGTTAGCTGGAGGATGGGGGGTGGACAGCAGTTTCTGCTAGAGGCCAGCGCGGAGCAAATGGAGGGAGAAATTGCCCTCTTCTCTTTTCTGTTCTCCAGTTTCCTGCTAGTGCTCCCCATTGTCAAGTCCATCTGGAAGCCAGCTAAAGCAGGGGCAGGAGAAATATAGTAGGTTTGGCTCCCACTGTGACACAGAGCAGAGCAGTGGAAGAGCGCACAATGAATCTGAAGGCAAAAATGCCCAGGATCAGCACAGCAGTGAACAATTTTTTTTTTTTAAATGTTTTCCTGCCCTCATGAGTATATGAGCATTATGACATCTTCGATGTCAGATGTGTGTTCCTTCACTTCCTATCTCACCTCTGTATCTGTAACTCCTGGCTTAGGGATTGCACATAGTATGTGGCCAATATCCAGATTGGATACCTTAATTGAAGAATAAAAAATTCATAGAGATAAATAATCTTTATGATCTCATGGTTCCCTCCACATCTCTGACTGCTCCAGGAGGAAATACTCTGGATGACAGGTTTATCTCTTGATAGCAAATAAAGAGCCTAGCTTCCACTTCCACCTGGGTAGCTTATGAGTCCTATATATGTGTTGTGTTTTCTGTGGTGTTTTATTTGGACCTCATAAATCTGATACTATTCCAAGGTTTCATAGTCCAGAAGTTTATCAAGGTCACAGTACTCCAGACAATGGGAGTTGGTGTGACAATTTCTGGGTTTCATACTGCTGCATTTCGCAGAAAAGAACCTGTCCCTACAGCCCCTTTTGCAGGTGCTGTATTCAACATTCTGTGAGCGGAGCCTTAGATTTGCCTTCTGCAGCCTGGGCAGATGAGAGGGCACTGGGATTGATCTCAAGCCCTTCTGGAGCAGACATTTCCAGGATTCTGCTGAACTTGTTGGCAAAACTCTCTAAGTGTTGTGAGTAGCATTTATATGAGCAGCTGTTCTTCTCATTCCTATGAGGTCCTCTCACTGGCCAAGGTCTTTTTCTGGGCCATTATAAATGCCAAAATTAGCTCAAAAGGCATGGATAAAGACTTTTCATAAACACTGCATAAAAGTGATTCAGTTCAACAAACATTCTGGCGTGTTGATTCTGTGCTGGGCATTGTGCTGATCAGATGGAGGGAACCAAAACCACAGAGCAGTTGAGAGTGTGAAGTCAGGTTGGATGGCCTCGGTTCCACCACTCAATGAATAGGGGAACCTGGCCGAATCCTTGTGCCCTTCTGCCTCAGTGTTCTAATATGTAAAATGGGGATAATAATGGCATCAACTTCAAAGATTATTGTTAAGAATTAAGTGAGAACAATGCATTGTACATAGTGTTAATAGTCATCATCATTATCGTTCTCATTAATAAGGATTGCACAGACCATACACTCCTGGAGGGTGAGGATTAAGGTGTCCACCTTAGTATTCACCCAGTGCCCGGCAGAGAACCTGGAGTACAGTTAACTACTTACTTTTTTTTTTTTTTTTGAGTTCTACTCAAATAGAACTCAATACTGAAATGCATCAAGTTGCTTATTATGTCTGTCCTATTAGAAAATGCCCTAACTTCAGTCCTGAGTCATTCTGTTGGGGAAAATCCATACTGTTTACAGCACCCCAGCCTCTACAGTGTCTCTTGGCTCTCTTGCTCTCTGTCTACCCTCCATTTGCATTTCAGGATCATTAGAGTTTAAGAGGGAGATGGGAGAAGATAAGAAGGCGGAGATAAGAAAGGCAAAGTCAGAGTAAACGGAGAGATAAGACACAGCTCCAAGCACCAAAAGGGAGTAAAATAATGAAAAATTATTCTCTTCCACTTAACACTCACTCTGTTTCCACTCTCATGTGGACTCTCACGCACTTCCCTTGCTTAGAAGTCCTGCCTCCTCCTTCCCCCAGGCACCCAGATCCTTGGCCCAAAGATGTGTTTCTACAGGGCCCACGGAGTATTTTCAACACAGGACATACTTCCTTGATAGGCCTGAGTGGTATTGTTCAGAGGCCCAAATGTGATCTTACTGCTTTCACTCATTAATTCATTTCTGCACTAGGCAACTGGCTCATTTAAAGTATCCTGAGTTCCTACTCTTTAGCAGTTACTGGACTAAGGTGAATGGGACAGATGAATGAGTCCTGGGCCTCAGCCTCAGAAGACATAAAGAGACATCAGTGTTGAATGAATAGCTATATTAGTGAGATAAATTCAGACAGAAGTACCTATGGGTGCTGTGTGGACAAAGAAGTAGGAATGACTAATATTATATAGGATTTTTCTTGGCTACATATACAGTCTTTCTCAACCTTCTCATTCTCTGCTCTCAACACTCAATTATCTTGGTAAAGTCAATTGGTCTATTCAATAATTGTTTATTGAGTACTTGCTATATGCGGAACTTTGCAGAAATCTAAAGTATAAGTGATATTTTCTTGGGGCACCTGAGTGGTTCAGTCAGTTGAGCGTCCAACTCTCGATTTTGGCTCAGGTCATGATCTCAGGGTCAGGGGATAGACCCCCCCAAGTGAGACTCAGCTTTCAGCGGGGAGTCTGCTTGAGATTCTCTCCTTCTGACCCTCCCCCTGCTCGTGCTCGCTCTCTTTCCCTCTCTCTAAAATAAATAAATAAATCTTTTAAAAAATGTTATTTTTTTCCTCCTGGGTCTTCACAAAGTATTAGGGAGACAGAAACAAACAACAAAAAAACAAACCTCATGGCTTTCCTCTAAGCAATACAGATTACAGTGTGGAAGAAGGTCATGAAGGAGACAGAGCTTAGCTTGGGCTTGCAGGTATAAATTGGGGATTGGTATCTGGAAGACAGAAGAAAAGACTTTCTAGGCAAAGGGAGAAACTTGGGGTCTGGAGCAGACAGACTCATGGTGGGTTCAAAGGACGTAAGAAAAAGAACGGCGGAATTCAGAGTGTTGGGATAGGAGAGATGGTGGGAGAAAAGGTTGGATTGATGGGAAGAGTCAAATTATGCAGAGCCTAGAAATCCCAGAAAAAAAAAAAGTCTAATTAATTAGAGTATCCAGAGTACTCAGGAGTCCATTCTGCCCTTTCTGGGAAAACAAAGGGCGAATGAATGAATTACAGGCTTTCTTTGGCCAATTGAACACACTAGATAGTTCTGTTGTGAAGAGACGTTGGTATCCTCTAGCCTGGACTTAATATTTAACTTCTCGCCTTTGCCATCTTTATTAAATGTCAGTCCCTGTTGCTGCCTTTAAACCTTTTCACTTTGATCTCTCCCCTGTTGTGAGGTCTGTTGGTGGTTACGTGGAAAATCATGTTTACCTAGATTCCTAAGTTCTGCTCATGTGGCTCACCTTTTGTCTGCATGTCCTAAGATGATGACAGCTTGTCAACAATGTCACAACCCAGTATGGGCCGACCTTTCACCTTCTCACCTTCCAGACTGATGTTTCTGAAAACATGTCAACACACATGGCTTGGAGTGTGGTTGTGGAGGTGTGGGTAGAAGAGTGGCTGCTGTCATGCTGAGGAAAGCACTCACGGATGGAATAAAATGGAAAACAGATGACAAATAAACATATATATATATATAGAGAGAGACCTGAAGAGCTTGAAGACTTGAAAGAAATAATGGTGGCCATCCTATAAAGAAAAATCAGGCTACTAAGCTTTTAAACCACAAGTTGAATATGGTTTATAAAAAGTAGCATGGGAAATCAGTGTGGGACAGAGCCAGGGTTAACATGAGGCCTCTAGCTAGGGGGCTGAGAAATAAATTTCTCTTGATACTCTTCTTGGTGTCAGAGGGTCTCCAAGATTATCGTCCCACTTTCCCTGTTGCTTCTGACCTGGGTCCTTTGCTCTGTTGGCTGTGGAAGGAAGGAAAGGCAGCTTCCTTCCTAACTTCTCTCCTACGGCCTACCTCCTCAGCCCACATCAATAAAGGAAAACATGCATGGCTAATCTTTCCAGGTTTTCTGAGGGCTTTTCCAATCGGGAAAGCGGACCCGAGCTTATTGGGGATCCCTTCCCAACCCTCTTTCTTTTTGGCCCACAGGCCAAAAGTAGTCACAAGGATACTCAAAGGAATAAAGTAGCTCCATCTAATATGGCAAAGGAAATTTTCTCTCTTTGTGCATCTCCTGAGAGTTTCATAAATGAAGGTGAAACAGGAAGTTTATCCCTCCTGAGGCTGAGGGGCGGGACCAGTGTCAACTGGAGGCTATAGTTTTGAGGGGAAGGAGAGTCTTACAGGTTTACCTTCTCCTTTTGTTTCATTTCTCTAGCCAACAACCCCATGAATCCTGACCAGGCCTGGCCAGGCTTTGATGTGACAAACAGGTTGTGAGGAAGCTATCAAAACAGTATTTTCAAGACAGAATAAGAAACAAGAGAACCAGGATCCCAAGTTGAGGTTCAACTATTTTCTTTTTTCCCAGAGGGGATTTCCAGTTGGCTATTGGCACAAGTAGCGTTTTGTTGTAGTGAATTTGCAAAACAAAACTTAGACATATTAACTTACCTTCAGCTTATAGTTTGGGACCATTGAGGTGAAAGGGCAGAAACCACTTAAGGAAGTGCCCGTAGCATACAATAATACTGCTCTGCCCACAGATTTTTCAAATTATATGTCTTCCTTCATTCAAAAATATTTGCTGCTAACTTATTCGGGTCTTGGATGGACACCAAAAAATAAAGTTGTTTTTTTTTTTTAATCTGGAGGATCTTCCAGTCTAGTGGAAGAAGTGTTCATGTTAATGGCTGTAAGACTGCACCTGGTGACAGGCTTCAGAGAGGAGCTACGATTCCCTTTGAGATTTTTAAAGAAAAATGAAAGCTGACTGATCTGACAGTGATAATGGGTAGGATGATTTGACTCGCAGGGAAATGGGATGAGGAAAGACAGAGAATTAACAAAGTCCAAGGTTTGGGGGATTCAGGGATTAATGGGGATCCTGGCTTGACTGGAAATAAGAGTCATGGGAAGTGATATATATATGAAGATGGAAAACTGTTTCGTTTCTTCATATAGGGCTTCAATGCTGTGTTAGAATCTGTGGTCCATGAAGTAATGAGAAACCACAAAATCTCCAAGCAGGACAGGACCTTGATGAGGAGATCTTCAAGGCTGGGTGAGAGGTTTCCTTCCATGTCCCGCCCGCCCCCCCCCCCCCCCCATCACGTCCTGCAGCATCCCGGATGGCAACTGCCTCGATCTGTCCTCACTGAGTGATTGTGGACTCTTGTAAGGCAGGAACCACTTCTTGGATGGCGAAAACGAGCATCTAGAGAACATGTGTGAGAGAAACTGGTACATACAATGGGCTAAAAAAATAAATGATTTAAACAGATAAATGAAAATATTAGAGCTGACAAATATTGCAGCATTCCAGGGGAGCAGAAATATTTTGGATGGAGACTTGACAGCTCTTGAGACTGAGCGGATTTAGTGGGCAAGAGAAATGATTTTCAATGTGGTAACTTCACGAATGGAGGTGCCTTGAACAGAAATAAGGTAGTCAATAAGCCATCAGCACTGATATTTCGATGGAAAAATATGGCTAGTGCACTCTTCTAAACCCTCATTCTTAGAATTATGCAAGTTGAAATAGCATTCCTGGTCCCTGAAAACCGATGTCATTTAGACAATATTATAAAACAAAATCAATGTTTACGAAATTTACTATTTGCTTACATTTTTAAAAAAACTTCTGTACATTAAAAAGCAAATCAATGTGTTTGTCAGATGCCTTTTGAATGTCTATGTAGCTGAATATCTTGCCTCATGTCCAGTGTATGACCAGTCCCTTTTACCCTCTACGAGTTAAGGAAACTCCCATAAAGAGGATGGAAAGAAAGTGTGGATCTATTATTCTTTGTTATATGATGTAGCTAACTGGTAACATTGCCCTGTTATTTCTCCCAAATCATCCTGATTGAGTAGCAGAAGTGGACAAGGTATGAAAGTGATGGAGAGAGACTGTGGTCCCCTTCAGTACAAAATGAGGGGAATCATTCTTTGTCACTTTCTTTGGTAATGCTAATATAAATTTAACATTCTATTTAATTAAAAGGTTTTAAAAAATGAAACACTAAATGTTTAACAGATTAAAGTTATGAAATTAATCATAACATTATCAGAGAGACTACTGGTGGTAGTAGGTAGAGTATAATGTTCAGGAATGCAATTTTTTACCCAAAGAGCCCCAGAAATTGTGTTAACTATGTCCATACTCCAGGAGAACTACAAAGTATTGCAGGAATTTGGAGCAGGGAGTCATCATTTATGGCTGGGTGATCCAGAAAGTACTCATGTACTTGAAGGTACATGAGTTTGGCCTTGAATTATGGATAGATTTGCAATAGGCAGAAACTCAAGGAAAAAGATTCCAAATAATAAACTGCAGAAAGCTACACTGCTCCATGGCTCCTGCATCTCAGCACTAGAATACTGATTATGCTGTAAGCCTACAACTATTAAGAAATACGTATCCCAGAAGTTAACCCAGAAACACATAAATAGAAAAGCTCCCAATTACACAGCTGCAAAAATTTAGTTAGATGTCACAGAGTAGTAAGTATGTATAATAAAGTTCAGGTTTGTTACAATTTATACCATGTTAGAAGAAAGCAATTCCTTTGGAAGGAACCTTATTTCACTATTGACTTATAATTATAGATGTACTTAATTCCATCATTGATTTATTTTTATTGGTAATGAGGATTAGTACTTTAGCTTAAAGTATCTCTCTTCCATGTATGTCAAGTAGTTAATGATCTGTAAATGAACTTAAATATGCTAAAGAAGCTCTTATTTAAGGTAATTATTTAGCAAAGCAATGATCCTTTGATTATGCAAATTACTGACATTAAATTATAAATCTGTGAGTATCCAGTTTTATGTTTCATTCCGGGCCCTCAAAATGACCTTCCAAACCAGGTATTTATTGCTTGATCCAAAGTTAAGATGACTAAGAGGACGATGAAAATACATACTTTAAGGGTGACAAGAGAGAGTAGCTGTTAGCAACATCCAGGGATTTCTGTATTTCCTTCAGCTGATGGAATTGGAGCTGGAGCCGATGATGATGATGATGATGGTGATGATGATGATGATGGTGATGATGGTGATGATGATGATGGTGATGATGGTGATGGTGATGATGATGGTGATGATGGTGATGATGGTGATGATGATGAAGCTGTGGCTTGCTATATTCCTCCTGCTGAGTTGTTATTTAGGTTTGTGAATATATTATGTGCCAATCAGAAGCATATTCTAAAGATTTGGGGCTTTAATGCTTCTTTATTTGAAGACAATCTTCATCAGACAGACATTTATAAGTTACTTTTTATGTATGTACTAAGTGCCAAAACATTTACTAGGGACTGAAAGTAATCTGTGCCTGGTAGCAAGGAAGAGGGGTGACTGGGGGAAAGAAGCAGGCAATCAATAGACCTTTTCATTGTGAGCTAAGTGAGATGGATGAGCTTTGGTCAGATACACAGAGAAGAATTAGAAGACTCACCTTGGTCCAGTCTGGGAGGAAGAGGGAAGGTGGTAGAAGTGAAAACAGATTGAAGGCTAAGGGGAGTAAAACTTGGGAGCTGGGAAGTGGGGCTGTCTTAGGCAGAGAGAAAAAGCCTGGGAGAGGTGAGTAGCAATGGGCTGTTCTCTGGACTGTGGATAAACTCAGTATGACTCCAGTGCTGACTGAGTATCAGGATCACAGTGGAGGCGGTGAAAAATGAGGCTGGAGAGGGAAAAGAGGGAAGAAGGGGCCAGAAGTTTTATTTTGAGGTGTATGTTAGGAGGCATTGAAAGATTTTAAGTAAGGGGCTTATAAAATCAGGTTTGCATTTCAGAAAGATCAGCATTATGAAAGGGGGTCAAGCCACTTGTGATATAAATATCCAGTAGCCTATTACCTGGGACCAAAGGGCAGGAGGGTCTTCCGTGTGCTGAGTTCTCTAGTTGCTGCCTCCAGGCATGTGCAAGTGGAGGCAGTGTCTATTTACTAACATACAGAGGTATTCAGTATCTTAGCCATCATAAAGCCGTACTCATACGTGCTAGCTGAATATCTGTCTGGGTAGAAGGCACCAGATTCAGTCAAGGAGAGCTATAGGAGGTTACTGATATAACCCACATAGATGTTAACAGAAGTCACAAGAGAGATCAAGACACTTGAATGAACTCAAGACACCCACAAAGAGAAATTAAATGGCTTGGCTATTAACTGGTGGGGATTGAGTGAAAGGGAGGGTAATAGGGGATGCCTTGTCTCCTGGCTTGAGTCAACAGGTGGATGGGGTGGCCATTCATTAGTTCATTGAGAGAAGTGTGAAAGGAGAGAAGAATAGCCTGAGGTGGGAACACCAGTGAGTTTATTTGAGGTATCTCTGGAACACTGAGGAAGAGATGTTTGCTTGGCATTTTTGATCCTTTAAATTGGAAACTCAGGAGAGAGAGAAACAAGAGCTGCAGGTTTAGGAATCATCATTATGGGTGGGAGTTGGAGCCATTCACGGTGGATGATGTCTTCCAAGCAGAGCATATAGAGTGAGGTGCCACCATCTTGGGCATTGAGTCTTAAGTGTTCCCTAGGTGATAGTCCTTTGTATACACACACACACACATGCACACACACACAGTTCAGTGGATTTAGGAATTGGTACATCATATCAAAAAAGATATGAGATTTACTAACCTACTGCAACCACTCTCTTACACATCTCAGTATTTACAAGTTTCATAGGTGGCGGGGGGTGAAGTGCATTCACAAACATGTCCCTTTGTGGATCAGGATATCCCTCCCCTACTCTTATTCACAAGGAAGAATGCGTGCTTTTATAGACTTGGTGCAGAGACATTTCGGTTTGTTCTTCTCTTTTTCCCAAATACTAAGAGGAATACGAGAATCTTAATTGATCTCCAATAAAAAATTCAGAGGAAAATTATTCTTAATTTATATTGTCATCCTAACATATAAATTGAGTCTCTTGTTTACTAATTTTCTGCCTTTTCCTAAATTCTATGTCTTGTCTACCTATTCTTTTTCTGTTCTTCTCCAGGCCTTCATACCCTTGAGAATTATTAAAACTGAGTCATAGCTTCTTGCTTTCTGCCTCTCTCAGAAATCCTTCTGAATATGGCTGCCAACATACTTCCAAAACTCCGCTTCCATGACATCTCTCACCAAGGGCTGGCAATGACTTTTCCATTGCCAATTACATCAAGCGCAGACTTCTTTCACTCCAGGCTCTCTAGAATAAAACCACACCTAGCCTATGAATGGTTTTAATGATTCCCTGATAGAGCTCTTCAAGGCAATCAGACCTAAATCTTCATTGACTCACCCCCCCCCATCCTCCCCCCCCCCCCCCCAGCTCCGCCCCCCACACCCCTGTTTCCCCAATACGCGCCGGCTATCCTTTCCGCGTTAAGTTGATT
>NW_022589720.1:36081993-36236761 GCF_004348235.1 Phoca vitulina | reverse complement strand
CTGTGGTGTGTTTTCATTTTTTCCCCTGCTCTTTTCCTCCCACACACCCTCCAACCCCTCTCTCCCCCCCCCCCCCCCCCCCCCCCCCCCCGGTCTGCTGTAATTCTTACACTCGTTTCCTGTTTTGCAGAGCTGGGATCTCAGCAATAATAAACATGGTTTATCAGAAAGACCACAGAGATGAGACTCAGAAGAAACTCTGGCCCTAGGTTTAGAGCCTAGTGACTCTTTTGACAAGCTATTTAATTTCTTATCTATAAGATAAAGAAATCTGCTAGCACCTTACAGAGTTATTCTGAAGGGTAAATGAGACCATCTATGTGAATGTGCTTTCTACATCATAAAGTGCTAGATAAAGCAATTTCTATGTAATCAAAATTTCTCTTATCTGGAATTCAAGAATACATGATTTTTAAACAATGTATATGTTTGATAGCTTTGAAATTTTCAGTGTTCCTAGATACACATTAGAAGTCACTACTGTTTGAAATAATTAAAAAGAGGGACCTGGAGGTAGGGAACAGAAATAGAGGCCCGATAAATACTCAACAAATTCTTGGGGTTTCTCAACATTGGTTTTCCAAAAAGGTAGGGTTAAAAGGGTTTTAAGTTAGCCTAGGATGTAGGACTACACTCTTGCCAACTATATTCCTATGATGAGGAATGCAGATTAAGTACAAAGGGAATGGTAGTTCCAGGAGTGAGTAAGATTGAGCCATGAAGTCACAAAGATTATCAAAAATTTGGTTGAGGAATCAAAAGCTAAAAATTCAAAAAATTAAGTGCTTTCTAATATATGTATTATCTACAATAAAGCAGAAACAGATATATGAGTAAATCATCATAACTTTGTTGCAGAAAGATTACAAAAAGTATCTGGTAAATGGAAATTAGTAATACACTACCCATTAACACTAATATAATGATTCAAAATGTCATTTGGATTGCAGTTTTCAGTTCAATGAATTCAAAAGTATTTATGAGTTTGTGTAGGTTCACTCAAGACCCTTTATCTGTAAGCCTACTTTCCTTCATTTGCCAATTTTCCTTTCCTTTTTATTTTAAAGGCCTTGTCCTCAGGTTGGGGAAGATCTATGTGATATTGAGGGTCTGGCTAATACCATGGATCTTCCATGGTATTTCCCCCATAGCTATAATGCAGATCATCCATTCTTTTCCTAAGCATTGCTTGCATTTGGGGTCTTTTCCATTCAACATTGTTGTTTTTGTGCGATTCATGAATTATTTCCAAACATGGGTTTGCTTTTCCCAAACAGATTGAAGGTTCCTTAAGGCCAACACAAAATCTAATACTCTCTATTCCTTATAAGAATATTGTGACTGTAAATAAGCACACTAGATGCTGAACAAGTATTCCTAGAGTAACTGAAATCAAGTGTAATAAACAGAAGTTTGCTATCTATGATTTCTCGGCTCTAAAAGTAACATGAGTAAAAAATGTTATTTCTTGTGGGGATATAAACTGAGTTCCTCATATTTACTATTAATGTGTTTAGAAAACCAAATTTGTTTAAGGACTAATGTCTTATTCAGTTAATGAGATGTCTGTTATAAAAAGTAATGGTTTAAAAATCATTTTCCAATTACTAATCAAGTCAGAAATGCTTAGAAAATTTAAGATGGTTCCTCTGGAATGCTCCTTTGGATATTCCTAAGTGTTTATAGAGAATACCTACAAAATGTATAAGTCTTTTGTTTCAGTCCTGTATTTCTTGACAGGATTTGAGATAAAAATGGTACTCAACATGGCCAGTTAAATCTATCGCAAGTATTTGAGGGGAATACTGGCAAGAAAGGTTTCTTTTTTTCTCTTATTCCCTCTTATTTTAAAAGTATTTTATAAGTGAAAAGGGCAACATCGTTTTTAGAGTTTGTTGAGAATTTCAAATATCTAGTCCCCAGAAGCAAGATTCATCATCAGGAATATCTAAGTCCTAACCGGTTTTCAAAATAGTGCCCACATATACCGTACTTGTTGAACAAATTCAGATTTATTGAAAGTAAACATTTACATTGGCTACAATGTTAGAACTATTACAAAGCTTGATAAAAGAGGCTTAAGTAGCAATAGAAAGCAAGTGCAATAAAAAGTGAATAGAGAAAATATTTGGCCTTAGTGATCTCTTGGCAGTATTTACATTATGTACATATTGTTAAATATTTATAATAACTCTAAGGCACCAAAGGCTAAATAGCAGGTTGCAATACTATTTTGTGCACAAAAGTCAAGAAATTTATTGTAAAGAAGGCTGGATAGTTAAAGAAACATAGGCATCTTTTAATGTTTACATAAAGGAGTGGCTGTATTTTTTTAAATCTCAAATGATACATTAAATATTGGGCAGATTGAAGAAAATATTTTTAGAACATTAAATTATGTTGACTATGTAAATAAGCACTATTTTTTTTTACTGACTTGCTGGTAAATGTGTAATGTAATCTACTCTTCAACACAGCTTTTTCACACTCATGGATATGTTTTGTCTAAAAACTACTTGAAATTCTTTTAACCTACAAAAACTTATCCTAATATATCATAGTGTATACAAAATCTCCAGGAAAAATTGACTGGACAATAATATACATCAAATTTATATATAATCTGACAAAAATTTAGCAGGCATTCAATGCCAAAAGAATTGAATATTCAGTCTGCCATTCTGGCAAAGCAGTTGAGTATTTTAATCCTTTAACTGTAAGTGGGCGATTGTTTGTGGCTTAGGTGAATGGACATAAAATTGGTCCAGGGAGAAAACCAATCTTAAAGGGAACTAACTATATTCAAACTTTGCCTTGAAACCCCTTCACATCACTCACTGGGTCTTAGCTATGTCATTCAGCACCAGTGACTGAAATATCCATATTTCTGCATGTCAGGAGGTAACTGACAATATCTACGTCCAGCAACATGGTCTTGACTGAATTATCTGATGATTTCCATTTGCAAAATTTTATTGTTCCTTCGACTGGAAACCAAGTTACCTTAACAAACAGTATGTCATTTGTCTTGAGGTAGTGTTATAATGAAGAATTCAGCAGAACAATCGAATACCATTCTAATATTTTTACAATGTGCTTCAAGTGCTACTATGAAATCCACATACTTCAGTGGTAGACAGTCCAAGGTTGAGTGGCCCTTCGTGACATATTAAATTACTATCTGATGAAGGCATCCAGACATTAACAAGGAGGATGAGTTTTTCCTTAAAATTTTCTCAAACACCACTGCCTCTGGCAAGTTATGGTATTATGGTATGAAGTACTGCTAAAATTCTTTCAATGATATTAAAAATTCATAGACTTGCATATTAAAAGTTTCCTTTCTTTTAGCAAAGTGGAGAATAATTGAGAGATGTCTTTTCTAAACTCTTAAATTTTTCAATGAGAGATATTCAGAACATTAACAACAGTTTTGGGATTGGTTTCTTACATCACATATTTGATACTAAGTTTAAGGATGTGGCACTCATTTAAATTTTAAATTGAAAACCACCTTCACACCCAACATTTGACTGAGATTTGTTGAGCAAAAAAAATAAAAATCATTTCAACATAATGCAATGTAAGGCACCAAAAGGGCCTTCCCATAATGTATTCTCTAGCACTAGGTTATATTATTACTCTTTTCTCTTCTTGAATGTTCAATCATTTTCTTCTCTTTTGTAATCCAGTGGACAGTGAAAGAGGACAAATTACTCATTGTGAAATGTTTACAAAATCAGTAATGCAGGAAAA
The DNA here is from genome assembly GCF_004348235.1 of Phoca vitulina. Classification (NCBI taxonomy): domain Eukaryota; kingdom Metazoa; phylum Chordata; class Mammalia; order Carnivora; family Phocidae; genus Phoca; species Phoca vitulina. Next base: position 36,233,005 of record NW_022589720.1, on the reverse strand, counting down.
AGTAGAAATAAATTAAGGTTCTTCTTCCCCTACTTCAAGAATGAAAATAAATGATTACCTTTGCTCAGTGGGTTAATACTATGTAGTAATGGCTACACAATTAATATAACTATAACAAAGCATCAGTGAACAGACTTCAAATATTATATAAATACAATACAATATCCATGTTTGGAATCATCAAATATCTCAATAGGTAATCTTAATGGGGTGACTGAATCAAGGCATGATAATGTTCAAACTTCTACATTTTAAAGACCTACTTGGATCTTGGAAGCATGATATTCATTTACTAATGATAGATACTGAAATTAGATTCTTTAAAAATAAAGATAAGTATCAGGATGCTATAGTTACCACAATATCAAAAGTTCAATTAAAGGACTGGCTCTAATACTTAGAATATTTGCTTACAAGGTTCTGAACTTAATTTTTCAAAACAAATTTACAATCTGTCATTCTACATTGCAGTAACATTCAATGAATTACCATTAGGAGACCTCTGATTTTATTATCATAAAAGATGTCTATTGTCTGTAATATTTAGTAGGCATTAAAACTATCAACCACTTCCCTTGCTCTAAGAGGTTAATCTACTTTTATTCTTGAACTGGCAGCAGAAGTTTGCATTATGCCAGTTTTTCCTCCCTGAAATACTCTCCCCTGAGTCCTCCAAGTTACCCTTCCAGTTCAGATTCTCACACTACACTCCTTAGAGATCACTCAACTGTGAAGTCAAACCTTAATGGATTAGGTCCGTGGTTTGGAGGCCCTAGAGGCCACACAGGTCGGGCTCCAAGACCTCAGTTTCTAAATCCTGCTAGTACATCTTCACAATGATGCTATATATCGAACGAGCCACAAAATTAATTTGAAAAATAATTTTGTTGCTTAAAACTGTTTTTAAAACCCAGTCAAAGGTTTTTGGAAGACTTGGGGAATCTTGACAGAAAAAAAGCAAGTCGTCCTCTTGTCCCATGTGAAGTCTTCAGGTATCTGGTCACAGAACACTAAGTAAGATACTACAGCTTGGCCCTTCCATGCAATACGATCCCTCAGTCTGGCTTTTGAGTTCAGAGGCACAAATCAGAACAGATCAATGTTTTAAGTGGATCCTATCACAATGATTAATATCCCATCCACTTTAAGACTATTTTTGCAGAAATAAGTGGCATATCAATTATTTACAATATAAGAAAACAAACAATTAGCAAATACTTCTTAGATAGCGACCCTTAACAATGAGTATGACCTTTGTGCTCCCCTTTTATGCCAACGGAAATAAACACAGAAGTTATAACATTATATTTGCAAATGACTAAACATTTTTATTTATTTTTTCTTTCTAAATAAATTAGAATCAGATAAGAGCCTAATGATTCAGGGTTTGAATAGAGTGGTAGACTTGCTAATTAAACTGCTCTCATGAATGGCCTTATTCCAAAGACATCATGTAGGAAGATAAACACTGTCTAAAACTTACGATGAATAAGAGTAACTTTAGGACCCAAAGAAACAGAAATGATTTTGATGAGCACATGACTCTTGAAAGGAAAATGCTAAGAGCTGGTGTTATTATTCTCTATAAACTTATTTGTGTTCTTTTAATATAAAAGAAACTTCAACGTTTGTCTTCTTTCTCAATACGAAAAAAAATAAGCAGAGGTATTAGATGAAAAAATATAAAAAATGCTGGTGTGGTATAAATAAATTTTAAAAATGTTCCATTGTAGGAAATAAAAAATATATACCGTTTGTTTAAATTCTGAGGCCCTTCTTTTAAACATATAATCATTTGAATATAGAATTAGTCCACCTGGGGCATCTGTGTTCCCCAAATTATAACTGTTAGATAACATTATAAAAGAGTTGAATTTTAACTGAAGGGGAATTATGTAAACAAATAGAAAAATTGTTTCTAAATATCCTCAGTGAATGAATGGTGGTAAATTTGACTCATGTCTTGATTTATGTCCAGATTTACTGCTTACTGAATATTATTTTCTTTTCACCAAATGAGCATAGAATCATGGAGCCGTGCCATCTCTGTTGTCAAAGCACATATATGTGCATATACACACATAATTGCACGATCACACATTTTAATGCATCAATCTATAGATATATATATTACATACTCTTGGGCAAAGCACTGCACCTAAGACCTAATTGTTTTTGTATAAGAAAAAAATAACAGGAGAATAGGAAATATCCCTCCCCAAAACATTTGAATGTTCATACCACTAATTAAGTAGCACACCAGAATGTGCAAACATACTTATTGCAAAGTACTGTATAGATTTAGACGTCATTATAAAATGTTCTCAGTTCTATTTTGGTAACCTAAAATGTCGGTATATAATACCAAATTTCCAATTAAAGAGTTTAATATAAAAATATCAGCACAAAACTGTTTTTTCAATCTGTTTATTGTGTGAGCAACCCAAACTTCAGTTTAAGTGCTGTTGTAATTTTATTACTAGATTCCATAACCCTACAATTGATAAATTTTATACCATTTTAGGTATTTAATAAGATACTTAGAAATACTAAGAAAAAAATCAGTATTCAAAGGGTTACTTTTGTTTATAATAACAATAAATTATTTTATCATCTTCTTCAGTTCAAAATCCAGCTTTGAACCCGAGGAAGGCTTTCAAATCATGTTAATTAAATGATGGTCCTTTAACCAGTAGCAGTTTGATTACCAATTACTCGAAGGATCTCTTTGTGAATGCCTCCTTCTTGTGTGTTAATATTCGCATCTCCAACCTGACCATCTTCATAGCTAAAACACAAAAAAGAAACGTAAGACATTTTTAAAAAGACGAAACACTAAAAAAAAAAAAGCACTTAAACCCCCTGAGAAATGCCATTTGATACCTAAAATATAGCCAAAGGGATTCAGTAGTGAAGACGTTATTTCTCAGTTGTATTTAATAATGTGTTCGCAAATGCAGAAAAGCCTGCATGACTAAACACATGATTATCCTACATCATGCCCTGATTTGCCCCTCCCTCCCTCCCTCTTTCCTTCCTTCCCTCCTTCTTTCCCTTTTAATCTTAACTTTTTCATCCCCACATAAAGCATTGTCCTTGTCTTTGCCTGGCGGGCATTTCCCACGGCAGCTGTTCTACGAAGCCCACCGTGAAAGAACATACCAGCTTCAGCTTTCGGTTCCTTAGGTTCGAATCTTGTGAGCCCCACTCCCACTTCACTCATTTGTTTATTTTCTGATCTGCGACACCCTGAGAAATGACTTCACTTTCTGCCACTGCTCCTTCACCGTGCCTGCCCTCTCATTATTATTCCGTTGTGATCAGTGCCGCCTTTTTTTCCTTATCACTGGCGGCTCTGTGTAGTCTGACTCTAGAAGATATTCTTATTTGTGCTGATACTTCACACAAGAATGCAAGTGTGCTAAGTTTCGCTAAGCTATAGAAGTGGAAATATAACATTAAAGGACAGCGATTACTAAGTCCTTTAGAAAGAAAGAATTGCGTATTAGATGATTATTCATGTCCTCAAATAAACTTACTTGGGCAAAAAGAATTTTCCAAGAATGAATTTTTAAACTTCCGTGATAAGATTCAGAAGTAGAATAGGTGATGAATTAATTTTACTTCGTAAAAATGACTTCAAGACAGAAGCTTTCGAGAAGTGGTAATTACTTCAAAATAGATAACCATGGGTGTAAGCAGTCTCAAAGATTTATGCGCACCACTGCCTTTTCCTCACCACATTAAAATTCTCCTGAAATAGCACAATACAGGAAAATGGAATAGATGACATACAGCAATGAGAACTCAGGTCCTTACATAATCCACTGCTCAAACACCTAGTGATAACTCCACTTGTATCAAGTTTAAACTCTTTAAGAACTGCCCACGGTTGCCAATCAACTAGGTTAATTCTATCTGTAGAAGTACATACACATGCACGCATGCACGTGTTTATCTATGACACTCAGTGGTGAAGCACTACTGTGACGAAAAGAAAGGGATATGTGGTACACGGCCTACTTATAATGATGTTCCCAGGAGACCAAACTGTAAGTGCTCTGTTAATTAAATGGAGAATGTTAAAGTGAAATGCTTTAAGCAATGTCCAACGCTAGTTTGGAGCTTTGTGGCAAACCGTATAAAAGATACATTTTATGGGGCAAGTAAAATATGTTATATGGTTTTTGTGTACATCCTGGCTACCCCCGGGGCCAAAGGGTAAACTAAGGCATCCATAACGCTGAGCCAAGGCTGGGGAGGCAACCTGGCTTGCAGGCTCATCCCGAGGGAGGTAATGGTATTTACCAAGCCAATCCAGCTAGTTCCTCAAGGATCTGGGTTTCGGAAAGCAAAAAGACACTGCCAAAAAGAGGATGGAGAGACAAAGAAAACCAGAGTGCCAGTTACGCATACCGGTCCACACGGATCTCTCCTCACTTTCCTAATACGCACTTGTGTTTGCTCTGGCCCCGTGGCATCTGCGTCCTCTGTACGCTGGACGCAAAGCTGAGTAAGACAGTCTTGGCTTAACTGGTACCCGCGTGCTACCAGCTCTATTCCTTTCAATTCAAAGCTAACCTTTGAGATTTGTCTACAATACATTCTAACTGCTCATGTTTTCCTCAACCCACTGCAATCATTCTTCCGACCCTACCACTCTACTGAAAGTGTGGACAACGGTTACCCGTGGCCTCTTATGTGAAGAATTCAGATTCTACCTGCTACGTCTGCCGTATGTGATAGTTGACTGCTCTTTTCCCTGAAGCGATATTATCTCTTCACTCCCTAGTTGGTCCTTTGATTATTAATTCTGTTTCCTTCATTGCGTCCTCTTCCCTGGCCTCCCATTTCAATGCTGGCTTTATCCACAATTCACTCTCAGTGTTTTCTCTTTTCATGATATGCAAACTCTCAATTATTTCAGTCTCTCCCGCTGCTTTAATCACCACCCACATGCTGATTCCTAAACTATATCTCTAATCCTTACATCCTTCCCTAACTATAATTTCCCCACAGAAATCACAAATCTAGTGTATTCAAAATTGCTTAATTTTTTAACCCCAAGTCTGCTTTTTTACCTCTATCAAAATCTCAGTTTGGAGTACCATCATCTACCCAGTCTCTCAACAAGAGAACTTCGGTCATTCTTGGCTCTTCCATGTGCCTAAATCCAATAAATCACCAAGTTATCTTGCTTCTGTTTTCCTAATTATTGCCAGGTGCATCTTCTCTCCATTTGATGCCATTACCTCCGTTTATGGCTTCATTATCATTCGTCTAAATAAGTGATTTTCAAGTTGCAGGTTACGTACAATTAGCGGGTTCTGAAATTAACTTAGATTGTCTGGGCTAGCATTTTTCAGTGAAACTAGAATAGGATAGGACACAGAATACTGAATGCACCACACAAAGTAAGCATTGTTTTTTCCCAAGTCACAATGTCAAATACGTTTTCTTTTGGAGTGAGAAACACTGACCTAGACGACTGTAAGAACATTGTCACTGATCTCTCGGTCTCCATACTTAGCCCCACCGTCCCTCCTAGAAGGCTGTTTTCTGCCCTCGCTAGAGTGATACAAATGGCCTGCACGTCACTTGCAGGACAAAAATCCAATGGCGCTGGCATAGTGCAGCAGGGACCTTCGTAACCCAAACCTGAACTTCCCCTCCAGTCATGCCCCACTACCCCAACACTCTATTTCCATCAAATGGAAGGGTTTGCTATCCCCAAATACTACGTGCTCATTGACACCTGAAAAGCATTAGTAGTTAATGGAGAGAAGATGAGACTCACATCCTTTAAACAAACAATAATAATTTAGGATAGAAAGAGCCCAGGGCAAAAGCAAACGGAGAGTAGAGAGCAAGAGTGAGAGACTGAGATGGAGATCGAAAGTATTGGGGCGCCTGGGTGGCTCAGTCGGTTATTTGGCTGCCTTCAGCTCAGGTCATGATCCCAGGATCCTGGGATCGAGCCCCACGTCGGGCTGCCTGCTGGGCGGGGAGTCTGTTTCTCTCTCCCTCTGCCTGTTGCTCTGCCTACTTGTGCTCTCTCTCTCTCTCTCTCTCTCGCTCTGTCAAATAAATAAATAAAAAAATAAAATCTTTAAAAAAAAAGTATTAAGAAAAATGCATATTCGTCCATTGTCTATGAAGCCCACGAGGAAGCATAACAGTTGTGGGTTGGAAGGATAAAACTGGCCACAGGCATTCAGATGTCTTAAACTATGAAGCATATATAATAATAAAGGAAAGACAAACTACCATTTGCCTGAGTCAACTGGCAGCGTTTAGATATATGCATTACTAGTGGCATAGGGCATTTACTACAATATGGCATACAGAATACTTTGCAGCTATTTATTAGTATTACAGACAAACAATTGCTAATTTAACAGTGAAGTTCATTTATGTCCAGAAAGCAACAAGATTAAAAAAAAAGAAATGGAGTGGGGCGCCTGGGTGGCTCGGATGGTTAGGCGTCTGCCTTCGGCTCAGGTCATGATCTCAGGGTCCTGGGATCGAGTCCCACATCGGGCTCCTTGCTTATTAGCAAGGAGCCTGCTTCTCCCTTTGCCTGCCGCTCCCCCTGCTTGTGCTCTCTCTCTCTCTGGCAAATAAATAAAATCTTTTAAAAATTAAAAAAAAAAAAAAAAGAAATGGAGCAAGAATGGTATCAATAGGGAAAATGATACACTTGACTGGGGTTTTCTGAAGAAGGAAAAATGAAACCATCTAAAAGGAGACAAAAATTACTTAAGTTCCCAGGAGCATTAAAAGATTACTAAAATTTTAATTAAAAAATAAGCCAATTTGCTTAAAAAGCTTTGAGAAGGAAAGAGAACAACAGAGGGAATTTAGCTGTCCAGAACTCTCTGGATATGTTAGGAAATTTCCTGGATAAAAACTTTTGAATGTATTGACAAGTTCTATTTCCAAACTGATGTAGCAGCTTAAAGAATGGCACACGTCAATTTGTTTTCGGACTCCCTGAATCTGGAACCCAGAAATGATAGCATTGTTTTTCATTAGCAATAGAGAGGAGAAATTCACTGTGAACGAATGATATCCAGGACTTCTCCAAAGTTCCTTAAGGTATCTGATGCTATAAGAGCGTTGTCTACATCATCACCCATGTACAATTTCTTCATCACGTTGGAACGTTCGGCCTTTGTCACTGTTCTCATGCACTATGTGTTAAGCGTTTCTGCGAACAGAATTTGCATTTTACTAGGGAAGATAATAGAGTTATGCAAATAACTGTAAGACGGGCAGCAAGGACAAGCAATTTTAGGACGAGCAAGGACGAGTAAAATTTAGAGTAAAGACAGACATCATGTCTGACTGGGATATCAGGAAAGATCCCATGGAAAAAGACTATGTAGTTGAGCCTTGGGAGATCAGCTAAGGCTGAGCGGGCAGGAAGGCCCATCATTTGGAATGACTGAGCAAAGGCACAGTAGTGGGAAAAATAATTCCAAGTTGTGTTCAAGAAACACCTAGGATAATAATTTTATTTAATCAATGGTCTGTATGGGTCATTGAAGGAAGATAAAATGGGCTCTGTGTTGCGGAATGTCATGTCTTTATTTGTTAAATACTACCAGAGTGTATGAACAAGATATAATCAAGACTCTGCTTTAGGAATATTAGTGTGATATAAGTAGTATGATCTTAAAAAATTTATATGCATAGAAATGTAGGCTATACATCAAAGATTAACTGTAGTTAATTCCAAGTGGGGATATTATGGGTGACGTTCTTCTTTTTTGCTTACCTTTGATTTCAGTTTCTATACAATGAATAGTTATCACTAGTGTAATAATGTTAATGGTTAATAAATTTGGTATTGTACAAGATAGATTAGGAGCAATGATGAAATTAGAAGCCTGGAGAAAAACTAGTGATCTTTTGATGGACTCTGGGGCAGAGAATGAAATATCCATGGAAACAACGGTATTGAAAGGAGAAAACTGTGTAAAGATACACATGGGGGCTGATGACTATAGTGTACAAGGAAAAAGACATTAAAAACTATAGCTCAGGGTTGCAAGTGTCTTTGGGTAAAATTACTGCGTAGATTGGAGAAGCCAAGAATTTGACTCGGGAATTTAGCAATAATGGGTTTCACTTTGTACATATTGATTTCAAGGCAGGAGCAGACATTTTGAGAGAAAATACCTAGCAAGCAGTTAAGTGTGGGCATTTCATTCATTCCTACTTCTCTGCCAAGCACTGTGCTAGGCACACAAAGACAAATGAGCCATACAGTCCCCGACCTCAAGAACGTATGCAGAATAATGGAGAAGACCCTATATAAGAAAGAATAACCCAATGATAAAAACAAGCCCATGGCACCACACAATAACACCAAGGATTAGCACAACGGAGTCAAGGGAAGTTTCTGGGAGGAGGGAAGGCATAGCTAAAATTTAAAAGAGGAGTAGGAATCAGATAAACTAGTGTGAGGAAAGAGAGGAAGAAAGAGTCTAGATTTACTGGAGAAAGGAAAGAGGAAAAGCATGGAAGTGTGGGGATCATAGCCTACAGTTGAGGTCATGAAGCATAATATCTGGAGGTGAGAAATTGTGGGTGATGAAAACTGGGGGTCGTGAGGCTAGGGGCTAGATCTCCTTGACCTTCCAATGCAGTGGTGCTGAAGGAAGAACAAAAGGCTGGGGAGTGAGTTGGCTCCCTTTGTAAAGGAGATTGGACTTTATCTTATAAGAAGCAAGCAGCTCCTAAAGAGTTTTAAACAGGAGAGTGATGTGGCAGTTTAAATCTTGGAAATGGATCTGGGTTGCAGACAGAGAAACTGGATTTATTATAGGCTAGTGAAAAAGCAAAGTTCCCGATCGTATCAGCTTGATGTCACACAACTTCACTGAGCCATGACTGAATCGCTTGTCTTCCAACTTCATAAATAACTTGTCTGTCTCCTCACTATGTTCCCATTCAAAGACTGGTTTGTTTTTTGTTTGTTTGTTTTTGCAAAATCACGATGAAAGTTATCTTTCTTTTCACTGAATGGCCATTATACAGTTCTTATTTTACACATTTTTCTTGTATCCGTCTCTTTAGATAGATTTCAAACTTTTACCAAAAATAAAAACCATACATAATCCAAAATATTATCCTTTTTAGCTTCATCTTTGTTCATTCATTAAAAATGTACTGATAAGCAGCCATGCATCCGGTACCAGGGGAGGTGCTGCAGGGCATCAGGATAGTAAATGAAAAGCAAAAGTAGGAGTCAGCCCTTTCAGACTTGACAGCCTCATGGAAAAGTCCGATACAAGAAAAAACTAAATTTTAAATCGAAGTTCTGCAGTGTCAGCTGCAGGAACACCAGGAAGAGAGATTACTTTTGATTAGGAGCTTCCTGGAAGAAGTGGTATTTGAGCTGAACCTTAAAAGATAGATTTTGGATAAGAATTCCTGAAATTTATTTAGCACTGAGATCTGCCAGACTCAAGAACCTGAAAATATCCCCTATCTCTTTTCTGCAGACTTGTCTGATTTGGTCCTTCCTGTTCTTAAGTTTCTGAACTTATTGAATGTCGGTCTTGAAAAATAGGAGGGGCTGTATACCTTAAATTTAGCTAATAGACAAAATATGGAAACAACTGATTTTGCAGACCTGCCTGCTCTAAATCAATGAAACACTGAAGCATTGAACAGGTAGGCTGTAACATCAAATAAGCAAGATACGCAAGCCTAGCAGTTCTTAACCTTCCCTTGGTCCCAGAGAGTTGAAGGAGAAGTCATATACTCTTACCTCTAACGGTTTTCACTACAGCGGGGGGTGGGGAGGATGGGCAGCCTCGGGGGAGACCATGACACAAGACACACCTACTCTGTTAACTTGCCAAATTATCAACTACCTTCTCTTTGATTTTATTATTTAATCCTACTCATGGAAAATAGCCAACAGTAAGTCTTCCTCTCTTGCTCTAAAACTCCCCATTCGCTGTGAAATAAACATTTTTGTTGACTGTGACTAGAGCACGATATGTCCATTTGCTTTTTGCACCTCCTCTTAAGCCCAGCTTCTTGCCCTTTTTAAAAACTGTTGCCTTATTTCTACATGTGTCTCAAGGCGACTAATGAAACCAAATTTTCTCAACAATCCCTAGAATTGGCTAGAATCTGTTTATAACATCTGAATTATTACGTTTTGCCGGAAGCATTAAAATTTAAGTTTATTCATTTTGAAATTATCCAACAAAAGTTTTCAAACTTATTCCTTTTTTTCTAAGTGATATCTTCCTTTAAATTTTACTTTCAAATTTTTTTTTGATACAGTAGTCTGTTCCCTAAAATATCCCCCCAATTCTTCTCTCATTCTGTGTTGTTGTTTACTTGCTGGAAAGAGTACGGTCAGGATACTAAGCACCTGTTTTATTATCACCATTCTAGAAATCAGATTAGCATGGAAATTATTTTGATTTTTCGTAGTTTCACTTAATAATAGATTAAAAAAGGAAGCCACAGTAATTTTTTTTTTTTAAGATTTTATTTATTTATTTGAGAGAGAGAGAATGAGAGAGAGCACATGAGAAGGGGGAGGGTCAGACGGAGAAGCAGACTCCCTGCCGAGCAGGGAGCCCGATGCGGGACTTGATCCAGGGACTCCAGGATCATGACCTGAGCCGAAGGCAGTCGCTTAACCAACTGAGCCACCCAGGCGCCCCGGAAGCCACAGTAATTTATACCCTAGTCATCAGGCCAAACTTCTAACATAAGCAACTAGATAATGTTAATTTAAAAAATCAGAACAAAATGAGAACAAGAAAATAAGATTTTCTGTCTGATAACAGTATACTTGTGATAACTCACTTCTTTCTCATCAATTTATCTTTTCCTAGATGTTACCACTCACTGGGGAGGCACATCACTCATAGAACTCTGTGATTATATCTTTTACAAAGAAGCTGATGGTTGTAATTAGAATGTACATTAATTAGTGAATGGATTCTCCTTCTGATGTGTTTGAATCTTATCAATTTTCCTTAATTAGTCTCTTCTCTCCTGAGGGTGCAGAGAAAAAGGATGAAATCTCATCTATATTTATAAAGAAATGAAAATCATTATCTTAATAGTTTTTTTTTCTTTACACTATTTGGAAAGTATCTAAGTATACTGGAAGAATCTTACTCTCTTTTCTTCAGATGGTCTTTCCTCATTTTTTTCTTCTAATAAATACAGAAATCCATCTCTCCAGACACACACACACACACACAACACATACATCCCTACAGATTTATTTTACATATAATTTATGTAAAATTTCAAAGAAATAACGTTTAAATGCCTACTGCCTAAAGTTGTTTATTTAGCTTAATAAATTTGAACTTTAGCAAGATACTAAGAGGAGTAAATTAACTGATTAACATCAGGCTAAGGAAGGGATTTTGGAGTTCCTTTTCCATCTAAATCATAAGGTCACTCAATCAGATAACTTTGTGATTAGATGTGTCTTTTGGAAGGCCAATCTTCTAACAATGGATAATAGTCATGATGGTCAAGAAAGAGGGGGAAATTTAATGAGTGCCCCCCCCTTTTTAAGATTTTTATTTCTTTATTTGAGAGAGAGCATGAGAGCATGGAGGGAGAGGGAGAAGCAGACTTCCCACTGAGCAGGGAGCCTGATGTGGGGCTCAATCCCAGGACCCTGATATCATGAGCTAAAGGCAGACACCCAATCAGCTGAGCCACCCAGGCACTCCTAGTGAGTGCCTTTCAATGAAGACCTGCACTGTGCTAACTTTGTCCTCATAAGAATCTTAAAATCGCATGCAGATAGCTTCCCTAGGAACCCTCAGATCCACGTGGCATCCTTCTCTGCCTTGCATTCTGACCCAGGAGGCTGACCTGTATGGACTCTATCAATAAGCTCACTTGCCCTCTACTTTCTGGCAGGGTTTGACCAATGGGGAGTCCCAGCAGGACACTGGCAGGGGGGTAAAGTCCAGGTTTCCCTTGGGTCCAGGCCCATTAAGGTCACATTGGGCTACCTAAGTCCTTCAGCTGAAGGCTCCAGCTCCTTTCAAAGCTGCTGAAATAGTAAGGGTTCTCCTATAGGGTTCTGAGAACTGTTTCTTGTCCTTGTCCTTGTCCTTTTGGCCCTGGGGATGTAGAACCCCACTGGTGCTGCTAGATCCGGGTTACTACAGTAGACCATGGTGCCCCTATAAACCACACCTTTTTAAGCAATCTACTTGTGGGTGATAGAAATTACGATATTTCTCATGGGCCACAGGTTTCCTGTCGGGATTCTGCCTGGTAAGGTAGACATAGCGTGCTACTGTACCTACCAATGATGCTTTATTGTACCTACTGATAAAGCTCAGAGGGGTCATGCAACGTGGCTAGGGTCACCTGACTGGTGAGCCTGGACACAAAATGTCTAACCAAAGCAGGCTCCGTCTACCATACTCACGGCTGCCTGGCCATGAAGAAAGAAATCTACAGATACATATATGTGTCACAATATGTATGTATTAATATGTATCAAAAATACAGAAGATACATAAATGCATAATACATAAATCAGTATCATAAGAAAGTCACAGTTTTCATACTATCCCAAAGAAAACCTGACAGTTAGTAAAATTTACGTTGTGAACAGTTTGCCAATAAGCTAACAGATCAAATGCTGCTGGCACAGCATGCCGTAGATAACACTATATACTCAAGCACTCTGAGGCAGTCATTTTGACATGGCTTATAAAACAAGCCAGTGCTTTTTTTCCATCTTCTCTTTAGAAGACTACGTAAAAGTACAAAACAGCTATACTCCGTTCTTCCCTGAGGTCCTTCCTGGGATAGGACCATGGATGAGGAAGAAATAGGCAGGGAAAGGGTTGGGAGTCAAGTAAGGGTGGGTGAAAATCAGATAGGTCTACTGCACACATTATTTACTTAGATATGAAAAATAATGTGATTATATTTTCTTGCAGCTCTTATGATACAGCTGTGTCAAAAAACCCACATCAGTCTGTCCTGCACTGCCAGCCTATGTTATATGAAATGCACATCATCAGCTTTTTTTTTTAATATTTTATTTTATTTGAGAGGGAGAGAGAGTGCATTCAGGGGGCTGGTTGTGGAGGGCAGAGGGAGAGGGAGAAGCAGAGTCCCCACTGAGCAGGGAGCCCGATGCGGGGCTCGATCCCAGGACCCTGAGATCCTGACCTGAGCCAAAGGCAGACGCTTAACGACTAAGCCACCCAGGCGCCCCAGATCATCAACCTCTTATAGGGACAGGACATTCTCATTATTGTCTTCTTCATTCCTAGTTATAATATTTTTAAATCCATAAATAACTAAAGATATATGTGTATGTGTACATATGTGTATATATATGTTACATCTATCTGTGTATGTCTATCTACACACATATACATATGTGTGTATATATATGCACACATGGATCATTAAAGAGACAGATGTTTTTCTTCATTTCTTCTAAGTTAACAGCATTTAAATATCATTCTGTTTTTTACAGCTCATTAAAATAAAACAGAAACATTCAGATGATGAGAAACTACCTGTCTGTTACCTATTGGCAGCTAAAGTGACCAAATAATAATGTAGTCACTACTACCTCATTCATGGAGAAGACAGTAACATACAAATTTGAACCTTCACACTTACACAAAAAAGAATCGTGTGCAGACATGATCAGTATTTGGGACGACCCATATCTCTCCATGTTTGTGCAGGTCAGGTGAGGTGATCACTGTAAGTGGAAGATAAAATTAAAGAACGGTTTTATTCTAAGTTACTATATCCCTCCTCTTAGAAATCTAAAAGCAAAAAGTACATGCACAAACTAACACATGAAAAATGTTTAACCTTATAAGCTATCAAAAGTGTAAGTAAAAACAATAAAATGTCATGTGACAATTTTATGTTTCAAACACCATCAGTGTAACAACAGGAAGGGAATCACTTGCATATTATCAAAAGCAAATAGTCCTGACTTGGAGACTATGTAGACAGAAAGCAACTTCGTGTCCTATATTAACTATTAAGGGTTGAAGACTTAAAAGGCAGTTAACGGTGGCTACTGAAACTCCCAGCACCAGCTTTTTTAGTCAAGGTCAGATTTTATATAGAAAGAACAAAGAAAAGCATATGATCTTGCAAATCACCTATCAATTTGTCTACTTCAAGTTCAGAATAGAGGAATAATTTCGGTGTAGAAGCAGAAAGACCTGTTGGGTTCTCTCCTTAGTGCTTGGTTCATCTTTCACATTTTTCATGGTATTATACATTCAAAAACCAACTTAAAGAGGAAGGCGGCATATTCACAAAAGAGATTTGCAATACTTGATCAGAAAAATATAATTACCATTCTGAGGTATCTGCCAAGAATAAAATACAGCACTGTCTGAATTCTTGCCAATTCTGCTTTGTTTTTCACCTTTACGATCTCTATTGTACCTGTTTTCCATCTGTGCCCTTAGAGAAGGTCACAAGGAATAATGCTTTCACTAACCCATGTTGAGCATTCTGGAAATATAGTAAAATTCTTAAACACAGATAACATAGAGAATTAATGCTATGAGGTTGGTAAAACTTTCAACTTACCTTCACATAAGGCTATGCATTTTAAGTTACGGCTTTGCAGGAATTGGGACTGCTGTCCTTTTTTCTGTGACTAAATTCCAAAAGAATTTAAAAATCAGAGTTGAAAATAGGGCAGTTGCTCAAGTGAGAAAAGAACTCATCATCATTAAAAAATAATAGCCACTAAGATAGCTCCAGATTTAAAAAAAAAAAAAAAAAAAGGCCTATCTAGACTAGCAGTAATATCCTTGAATTCTTTAATGTCAAGCTATATTTGTTGTATCATTTAATTTCTGTACATAACCATTATTAAATCACTCTCAAGATAAGTGAACTAAAAACGCTCAATTAAAGTTTAACAGCCTCACATCATAGAATTAGAACTCAAATTTATTTTTACTGGAAGCCCGGCATCCTCATTTCAAGGGAAACAAAATTAAAATTGCATGATCTTTTCAAACATTACAATCAGTTATTCCAGATCATCTAACTTACCCAAAACCAACCCACTTTTACAGCACCATTAGCTAAGCTACAGAGGTTACAAGAAAATCTCATGGAGAAAATCTGTAGTTTTGTTTTTGTTTTTAGATATTAGGTCAGCTATACTTTTTTCCCCCCTTATTTTAAAAATCACATTACTCATTAAGTAGATTTCTCATTTGTCCAGAATGGTTGTTTCCACTGAAACAACAAGGGATCTGTGCTTGGTCTCTTCTCTGCCTGGAATGTTCTTTCTCCCAATTGGCTCATGCATTCACTGCCTATAGGTCTCCGCAAAATAACCTCAGACGGAGTGTTCTTTCCCGGCCACCCCAGGCTACACTCATTCTGGTCCCACCTTCCATCCCACAGTACTCAACAGCCCTTTCCCTTGACTTTTCTCCATTTTTCTCTACCATCTAGCATTCTTTCTCTCTAAACATACATTTCATTTATCCATAGCCACTCAATAGAATGGAGGCTCCCTAAGGAATTCTCTATTGTGTTTGGTTCTATTTTTGATTTGTCACTAGAACCCACTGCCCAGGAATCTCTAACATTACAGTAGGAGCTTAATAAAGACTTGCTGAATATTGACTGAATAAAGGCATTTCGATTATTGCATTTTAGGGTCGGTTTTACACCTTTGCGAGTAATGGCCGCTTAAAATAATTCTGCAGACTTAAAACGCCTGAGTGCTTATTGAAGCCCTGCTGGCTAAGGAAGCCCGAGCTCCCTCATCCCATCAGCCACTCGAGTCACTACGACACCTGTGATGCACTGTTGCTTTTACTGCTGGACGCCGGCTCATCTTTGGCTGTCACCTTCTGCTTCTTGTTCATCCCTGAAAAACACCAGCAAAATCATAATTGAGGGACAAAGCCGGGTGGTACCCCTCAAATACGATCCAGGGGCACTGCAAAGTTCCACCGGAGGTGAAGACCTCACTGCCTCGGGCCACGGATGGCCACAGTGGGCTCCAGGAGGAGCAGCTGCTGTGCCCTGGGAAGTCGGTGGGTTTGGGGAAGTCCCAAGGGTGTTAAGAGTGTAGACAAGCCAGCTTGGTTTTCTCTGTACTGAAGACAGGGATAGGAAATTCTCTTGCGGGACACCTGGGTGGCTCAGTCAGTTAAGCGTCTGCCTTCGGCTCGGGTCATGATCCCAGAGTCCTTGGATCGAGTCCCGCGTCAGGCTCCCTGCTCGGCAGGGGGCCTGCTTCTCCCTCTGCCTGGAGCTCCCCCTGCTTGTGCTCTCTTTCAGTCTCAGTCTCTCTCTCCCTGACAAATAAATAAATAAAATCTTTAAAAAAAAAAAAAAAGGAAATTCTCTTGCATAAAACTGATTGATAGATTTAGAAAACTCTTAAAACTTGGTTTTAAAAGGCTGGTAGAGCTTAAACTTTCATCCTTACCATCTGGTTAGTAGAACGAGAAGGTAAGGAGCGGGAAACATGAACAAGGTCAGAAAAATACATTTATACTGAAACTTAACTTCATGAGTTATTGATCTATATTTAATTCTGTGTAGAATTTACTATATTGTCTAATAAAGAACATTTATGCAAGTTCTTTTGTCTGTGATCCTCACAAGTTTGAGCTTACTCTGTTAATGCCATGACTTTTTACTGTGACAGAATTTAGACAAAACAGAACTAAGATTCATGTCTGTTTTAGAATAGATAGATATTTTTCTATACTTCATTTGGAAATGCCCATCTACTGTCCAGAAATGGAGAAGTATGTTGATCTTTTTGTTGTTGTTGTTGCTGTTTCAGTAAAGGCTTGATGAGAATGAATGAATTGCAAATGGTGTGGATGTAACTCTTTCAAAGTCAGAAATATATCCCCCAAAGGGGCAGAGGTGGAGAAGGTCAGGCTGAGGTACAAGGCCAAGGGTTTCAGACGTGCACTTCTGGGAGAAGGCAAAGGCTGTTGTCCTCAGAGAGGCTGTGCCGCTCTCCACCCCCTTCACTTGCAGCCTGAAAGCCAACTATGAAGCTACTTCACAGTACTTGATGACTTGGTATGTTTTTCCTTATCAGTGCTGAGGATGTATTTTCTTAAACTGGTTTTATTTTAGTTTTTTATTGTGTTACGTTTTAATGAGATTTAGAATCTGACTTATGCTGGTTTTAATTTGTTTTCTCCTTTGAATTATATTATTCTATTTCCTATATTATCTTATTCTTCCTGGTGTTTCTTTTCTTTTCTTTTCTTTTTTTTTTTTTTAAGATTTTATATATTTATTTGTCAGAGAGAGAGCACAAGCAGGGGGAAAAGGCAGAGGGAGAAGCAGGCTCCCCACACTGAGCAGGGAGCCCAATGCGGGGCTCGATCCCAGGACCCTGGGATCATGATCCGAGCCGAAGGCAGACACTTAACCGACTCAGCCACCCAGGCATCCCTGGTGTTTATTTTCTTAGTGTTGTTTTGGCATATTGTATTTCAAAGATCGTTGCAACAATATTTCTCAAGCCATAGGCTTTTCTACAACGTGACTTTGCCACATTTTCCTTTGGGGACTAATTCCCCACCCCTCAAAAATGCAGGGGCTTGTGACTGTTCTGACCCATAGCATATGTGGGAAGTGCCACCATGTGACTTCTGAGGCTGGGTCAAAAAAGGCCTACAAAGTCCACCTGGTGCTCTTAGGGCATGTGTTCTGGAAAAGGTTGGGGTGGAACCCTGAGAAACAACTTGCTGTGGTTGAAAGAGCATGAACGCAGGCAAAGCGATTAGATGGGCCTGGTTAATATTTACCTGGTGATTAGACCTCTCAAGATATCCTTTTCTATAATAGAGCATCTTAAGACTTACTAACCAGGTACCACCTGAATGACATCTCCTGAAGCTGTGTAATATAATTATATAATTGCCCATACACACGAGCACGCAAGCAAAACCAACTATATATGCAGGTATATGAATATAAAAACTTTACAAGTCTGAAGAGAAATACAGAGAATGCCAAGGTTGGGGGAAAGGAGAAAAAATTTCACTTGTTACTTTACACAGTTCTATGTAGTTTCAATTTCCTTCTTTTTTTCAATTTCTTTGTAAAAATGAACATAATTACTTTATGTTTAAATACATTAAGATATTGCTCTAAAAAAAAAAACAACCACACCAATCATTGCAACATATTCCCCCAAATTTAAAAGTGCAAAGGAATCACCCCATATTCCACCACCTGAGGATAAGGAATGCTAATAATTTCATGATCTTTCTTTCCATATTTTGAATTTACCAGGCTCCTCTCCAGCACATGCTTTCAATTTTTTCCAAGATAATTTTTTCATACAATTTCACCAAACAAGATGTCAATAAGTAGGTTGATTTTGAGGGTGTTTTTCTAATCCTAAATTCTCCATACTGTTCAAAATGTCTTTATACGATATATAATAATCCAAAGAAAGAAGTTGGCATGATACAGAGTTACATCCCAGGATAGTGAATTACTACAGATGAATAATCAGTGTTCTACAGAATGTTTTGCAAATACTACATTCTAATAGTTACTTGTGGAGGGGATAAATGTAGAAACTACTGAACAAAATGGAAATTAATTTTGAAATTGAAAAAAACCACATATTCCACTTTATATACTAGGGTAATTTCTATATACTAGGGTAAATTCGTCCTGACATGTGAGCTTTGTTTTCGCTTCTGACATGAATCAAATGAATTAAATGCAAATATATCAAATAAGCTTCAGTCACCTGATATACAATAAAAAAGTCAAAACCTCACTTGAGGTTAGAAATGAAACACGAGCTTACCTGAGTAACCAAAAGATATGCTTGACATTGGACTAAGATAGATTCCACTCCCATACATTGCACCGTGGAGCTAAAAGGGGAACAGGTGGGAGAGAAAGTAGACAGTCAATGGTTTCAAAGGTTAATATTTTACAAAAGAAAGGAATCAGTCTCATGTTGGGAGGATTAACTCTTAGAAAACGGTAAGGCTCTTTCCTAAAGTCTAATGTGAAAATAGTACTATTATCATCCTTGTCTTCAACATTCAGTGAGTTGATACATGAAAAGTGATAGCCAGAGAAAAAAATCCTTGATAAAGGTTTTCCACCCGACCTATGACAAAGACAGTCACTTATTATCAAGTACTATAATAGGTTTTTATGTTAATGACTCCAAAATATTGAAAACAGAACAGGCTGAATTATACACGACAGAGTTTTGATGAGGACGCACATGCTAGTATATTAACAAAGTAGCCTATTTAGATTTTCATTATGCAACACTGTCATCCCATTCCTATCTCCTTTTAGGTTAACAGTTTCATTAGCAGAAACTCTTCAACTGGTCTAAGAAACTACTCAGAACAATTAAAATTCTCTCTCATTATTTCCATGTTCTAGGGCCACTGTACCTTATTTAGTATGAACTGAATACTAATTCAGTAAGTGCGTGTTTATGGACATTTACATTTAACTGTATCATCTCAACTGTCATTGGGAGTGTGAGATCCAGCACACGCGACAGGATTGAGCATCTCATTTTCTGACCTCTTTCCATCGTCAGATGAAAATTAGCTGAATGAGAGTGAAGTGGGGTGTTGGAGGCGACGGGCATAAATAAAGATGAGCCCTATATCCACGATACCCCGCTAACTCCCAGCGCTGCCACGGAGACCGTGAAACAGGCAGCAGATGGCTCTTTGGTGTCCAATCTCCCTCTTGCTGATTCTTGGCCTTACCTTTCCTTATCCTAAAGTATCCACACTGGGGCAGTGCTCAAGAAATCTGTGTTGAATTATCAGACAGAATGCTTATATGGTTTTACTTTCTGCATGATAATTTTATTCTACTGAAGTTCAAAGTGATTTTACTGTTTTCTCATAGGGAATTCAATTTCTTTTTCTTTTCATCCCTATATGGTGTACTGGTCAATTCTGCTTCAGTTATTTTATGAACATTACTTACGCCTTTTAGAAATTCTATGTAATTTTTAAAGCCCACTTGCTTCCCCTTTTTCACATAATAAAAAAGCACCAGGATTGCTTACTGAACTCTAACACTAAAGAATATATGGTCTTGTTAAAGCATTCAGAAAATTTACCTGCAGTCTAGTATTAGAAGCAACAACCAGACCATTCCTCAGGATAGAGTGCCAGTTTTCAATGTGTGAGCCACTAAAGCACAGAGGAGGGGAAGGACAAAGCAAAACCAAACATTAATAATCTAGATTCTAGTATAATCAGTCATGTACCCTCTGAAAGTCTTGAATTTCCAAATCAAGTATCAGGCAGTGGACTGTTCAGGACTAATAGCCAACTACTAAAAGAATGTTTTCCTCCCCACACACTTCTGGAAGATCGAGGGGAAGACATACCCCCATCAACAGGAAGCCATACTCACTGAAATGCAAAGGTGCTTCCAAAGAGTTTTTTAGCAGCTCTAAAATTAGATTCTTTGGCTGGTGGACTGCTGAGAAGAAGGAATTGATGTGGAGTGTGCATAAACTTCAGTTGCTGCCATTTAAAATAATGACAAATGAAAACATGTCAAAATTAACATATAATCAGACTGATGACAATTTCAAATTTTACTCGTTTAAGAATTAATCGAGATTCAAGCCATACTAACTTACATTAACAGGACCATTCATTAAAAAAAAAAAAAAAACCCTGCATAAATGATAAATCATATGGAGTTGCTGATATGATGGGTAATTTTTTAGGCTAATGGAAAAGGAATAGGAGACAGACAATCCAAAGTCATTTATATTTAGCTTTGGAATACATTCTGTAATCATGTCCAAGCAGATCTGCCTTCTTAATTATGTTTCTTTTTAAAGCTTTTATTATTGAATTCCCTAAGTATACACTCGTTATTCAACTGGGGAAATATCTGAGTTGGCTAAGGAGAAAAGAAAAGTTAGTTCAAGATTTTAAAATTGCAAAAATTATCATCATCACGCTTTATTTGCATACATTTATAAAACTGTAAATTGCCTACATTCAAATACAGTTCCCCCTTTGTTCATGGAAAGAAATTAAAACAATCTTTTGAATTAGTTGCTTGACAAAATTTTCTAATTGCTGCCCTTTCACTTAGGAATATACTTATATAGGAGTACAAAATAAAGGAAATCTCGCAGTTTAGAGATTCACAGACAGGAGAGCTGAGAGTTCGGATACTGCTCTTCTTTGTTTTCGATCAGAACTGAAATCAGAGTCCATCAGCTTCTTCCTTTATTCTGTAAGCGTATTAAGCCAAGAAGGCCGTATCTTCTCCGCTTTGGAAAAGTGGGGCTGTGCCCACAAGAAACTGACAATGCTAAAAAAGCACATTACCTTCTTCTGGTCAATATCCAGATTCTTGCTATCACTTGTGGAATAACTAAATGATTTCATACTGACCCTTCTACTTACTTAAAAGGTCAGGGCAGCAGCCTGAATTTGAATTTGCTTTCTTGGGAAAACTCAGAGCTGGTGTACATATGGTAATTTCAAACTGAAGAGTTAGGCCTAACCTGAGATTACTTCAATTTCCTGGAGAGGATGCCTAAAAATCACAGGGGTCACTTCTCCCAACCAGTCAGGACGCTTCCCATTTCTGTATGTATATGTGAAAAAACAACTTACCCTGTTAACTGGCAGTTTCACAATATGTGACCTATTACTTGAAATAACCCTGAAATTAATTAAAATAGTCCATCAGTCACAAATATATGCCAAATATATTTTACGTTTTTTTTTTCCCTTAGTTGGTAAGTGATCGGAACTTACATTTGCTGTGACATTAACTAAATTGAGTAAGCATTTTACTTAATTACATCACTTTGCTTTGGTTCCTGAAACAATTTAAAGATAATATTTTAATCTGAGAACGAAGAAGTAGTTCCTTAAAACCTGAGAGATGATGATTTTTAATAATTACAACCTCAGATACCGGCAAAATGAACATTTCTAAGCATACTTTCAAAGGATGATCCCCTAGATGCAAAGCTGATTCATACATCTGCTTCCTTGGTTCTTCCCTACACTGTATAATTAAGAATGAGTTTCTGTGAAGATCTTTTTCTTTCTTAAAATATTTGAGGACGTTTGTGCTGATATACATACAGTGGTATATACACAAACTGTTATTCACCATATTTAGACACTGAGGTTGAAAAAAATTACATTCAGGTATCTGAAAGAACTAATTATTTTTATGTTTTTCAGAACAGAAAATAGTAACTAGGGAAAACTCTAAAAAAACATTTTGGGAAATTTTCTTCTCCTTGAAAGAAGAGTGACTAACAAGCTGAAGGAAATGATCACAAATAATTAAAAGTTAACAATCAGGTTGACTACTGGGGGTAGGGGTGGGGGGGGGAAGAGACTAGATATTTGAGGTTTTTACCTTCATTGTGAATATGATTTCATGTGAGAATGTAAAAAATTACAATGAAAACCTTGTGTTATTCTACTCAAACAGAATTTTAATAATAGAGCATTACAGATACAAAGAAGGAAGACTTCCAAATCTAATTTTTAAAGTTTTATTAGACTGAATGTTTATTGTAAAATCCTAAGTGAGAGTTAAGTAACCAGAATCATTCTTTCTCCTTTGCCCATCTTTCCATAATTTTTTAAAAACTTCCTGGTTGTAGCTAGATTAAATCTCATTCAGACCAATCTCTTATCACCTTTACATTTGTATTATTGCATTTATAATCTTGGTGAATTCCATAATCTTTTAAGTTTTCAGTGATTTCAAAGAGACATGTGCATAAAACCGTTAGAGGTATGGGGAGTAGGGATACTATTGTTTTCATTTTGCAAGTTAGAAACCAGAGGGCAAAGGCTTTGAAGCAGGCATGGTAGGAACGGGGTTCTCAACCTGCTCTTCTATTCTCAGTCAGCCTTCCTAGGCTCTATGCCGGACTCAAGCTATACCCCTCACCAGGCTCACTCTGAACAGAGCATCATCTGCAGCCGTCAAACAAAGAGTTCATCAAATTCATACTGTTCTTGTTAAGGAAGTGAACCATACACTATGACATTTTAGAAAGATTTTCAATAAACGTTTGAAACTGAGTTTTGTCACTGAGTCCTCAGTTAACTAGAAAATTAAATGAACCCAAACGGCTTCACCATGTAATTCAGCTAATCACATTTTTTTTTTAAACTATAGACAAACTGCTGTCAAATACATCATCTATCTGTGTAGTGCATAGGACAGCATTTTCTTCCCCTTGTGATACACAAGTTTTAATTAAAATGAGAGTCATTAAGGACTCTGTAAAATCACCAGGCCTCATAGGCTTGCGGAACTGTAGCATTGCAGGTCTTATAAAATAGGCCTTTTTTTCCCCCTTAAAGCAGGCAGTAGAAAATGATGCTGTTTTCATTAAGAGGAAAACTAAAATTTTATACCATTGCAGTAGGGGATGAGCAAGGGGGTCTTGTTTATCCATCTGCTTCTTGATTTCCAGATATGGTGCCTGAAAAAAAAAGTCATTATACTTCTTGATTTTTCTTAAAAATTCCTTTTTCCCTTTTTCCCTTATGCAAAAGGAAAATCAGGTTGAACAGGTATGTCTCATCTAGTTAAACCCGAAGCTCTGTGGCCGTGACATGGTCGCAGCAACAATTACCCTCATTGTCCCCACCCCCACCCCCCTACAAGGTGCTGTGAACTCTGAACTTCCATGTGGCCCAATGGGCTTGCCCAAACATTTTGCTCCAGAGGCTTCATCAAGTTTTAGCCTGGCTCCCACACACTAGGCCATGTCTAAAGGTGATCCCAGGCCCCCAGCTGAGTCTCTGCTCAAGAAAACATGATGCTGCCCAACCACAAAAGGTACCTACCTTGTACCCACCCACACTGCTAGCCTTCCAGTAATTCTCTACTCATCCCCCTGCTGTAATTTCCTGCTTCCCCACAGCCCCCTATTTCCACTTCTCCGTAGCCCCCTTTTGTTCCCTCTCTGCTCTCCCTTTAAAAAACTCAGTCACTTCTGTCTTCCTCGGAGGTGACCTCACTCACACTGCAAGTCCCTCTCCCCCGCTGCAGTCCTCGAATTAAATCTCTCTCGCCACCTTTAACAAGTGTCAGGTGCTGTCTCTTTTTGACGATGACTCTTTTTAACTTTTAACAAACATTAAAGCAAAACTCGTAAGAGCTACTTCTCAGGCTCATATCTGAAGGTGCTGACTTAGGTGCAGAGAAAACTGGACAAAACCTGCATAAGAAGAGCCCTTCTTTTCAAAGTATTTAGTGGAATTTATCCAGACAATTAACCTTTTCATAGAACAAAAGGCAATCTGTCTGTGATAACTTGTGTCTATCTATAGGGCAGTACCTTCTAGAAAATAGGACAGTATAATGTTATATTTATTTGGAGAGGTGTAAAGGATTTGACGCAATAAAACCTGGCAGCATCCCTGTGGAGTGCAGACTGGAAGGGGGTGCAGTGTTACTATTTACCATCTTGACAGTGAAGAAGCTAAGCGTCAAGCAATTAAGCAACTTGCCCAAGGTCACAGGCCGCATCATTGATGAGCAAATTATACAACACACGCCTTTGACTTCCTAGGCTGACACTCAATCGTCTCCACTGCCTTCTATTAAAATAGCTTACACATGACCCAGAATAACGGAAGAAAATTTTGGCAGAGGGCTGATCCCAGAGTCAGAATTTTGTAGCTATTTTTATCCGAGAATGATCTGGGTCTAGGGTATATAGTATGATAAATACCCTATTATCACCAAAGTCTTTGGTGACTAAAAATATTTACTTAACTTTGTGTAAGCCATTGGAATAGGTTCGTTTTTCCCCCTAAGTGGAAATGTATTTCATTGTTTTCTTTTCCTTATACAAATAATAGTATTTGTTTGAAGAGGAATTCAGGTAATAGAGAAGAGTATGGGCATAAAAAAACAACGAGCAAGGATGATGGTTTTTTTTTTTTTTTTTAAAGATTTTATTTATTTATTTGAGAGAGAGAAAGCATGAGAGGGGGGAGGGTCAGAGGGAGAAGCAGACTCCCTGCCGAGCAGGGAGCCCGATGCGGGACTCGATCCTGGGACTCCAGGATCATGACCTGAGCTGAAGGCAGTCGCTTAACCAACTGAGCCACCCAGGCACCCAAGGATGATGGTTTTTAAGCAAATGATATAACTTGTGAACTAAGGATCTCTTCGTTTAAATTGTCTGACACACATTATTTGTTGAACAAGTGGATGAATATTTGACTACATGGAATAAATAACTATCAAAAGACTCAAAACTCAAATTTGGGAATGTAAAAAGGTACTCTGGGAGCACATTTTCAAATACAGTAGAGGTGATGGCAGGGGTGAAGGGAGGAGTGACAGAGAAGCTTTGCGGGCCTCAAAACTGAAGGAATCCAATACTCTTTCCCCAAAGACAGAAAGGACCCAGGGTAATACTCAGGATAAGCCTCCAGGGTGTCTAGGGCAGTGCAAGCCTTGAAATGCCATACATATGTAAACCAAACCCATAATGTGTGTTGTTGTCAATTATGGATTATTAATTTCTACTTATCATGATGAGTTTTAAGACTCTCTCCAAATCTTTGGCAGTGGAAAGGCCTCAAAAATCCAATAGCATGTGCTTTGCGAAGAGCTGGACTATAGCCCAGTGATACGTTAGACTTTCATAATAAACCGCAATCCTTGCTCATCAAACACCTCACCAAGCCTCCCTAAAGGGCTAAAAATATAAACTCATACTCTCGGGGAGGCTAGTGTCCTCCAAAGTTGTTTTGAGATTCTATTTGATAGAATATTTGTTTTTATTTTGACATTAAAATAGTGTGTTAAAATTACTACCATTAATTAAAATGGACAGTCTAGAAAGATGGTACCAGATTTAACCTTTGCTTTAAGATATTCTGACACACCACCACACACGCCAATTGTTGGAGAAATCATCAGGATTATAATCATTCAATTACCCTCCAAAAGTCAAAGTGGTAGTCCACCAGTACACTGATGTAATTTAATCAAAACATCCTAGTACAACACAATTTTAATTTTTGACATATTTTAATTATACTCCCATCTAATAGAAAAATCTACATTTCATTACATAGCCAGTACTCTCAGACATTTTTAAAATATGATTTCACTCAAGCAAAACTGAACTGTACAAGACCACAAGATGATACACTTACTTGTGTCATTTCTCTAATAGAAGTTATGCTATCCAGTGCTTTCATTACTCGATCATAGTTCTTCTTCTGTTTGAATGGAAAAAAAAAAACAGTATTCACTATAAGCCTTTGCAAGCTATGTGTTACTGGAGAAACATATTTTCCCTGTACGTGGATTTCCCATCAGAGTCGATTTGAAAGCAGTGACTGGGTTGTGTCCATAAAAGGGAAGGCTTTAATAAGATGATTCTAGGATGTAGGATATATAACTGAGTTAGAGGGAAGAAAAAAGAAAACAATGCCAATCCTAATATAAGTACATAAAATCATGTTTAGTCTATAGGGGGAGAACTATAAATATAAAAAAGATATTGTGCTCTTGATTCTTTGTGTCACCAAAAAGATTAAGCCATGATGAATAAAGTAAGAACAGAATCCTTCTAAAATACAAAAATCCACTTTAAGTCTTACAATATCATTTTGCTTTTATTTTCTTTTGATTGAAAGATTGTTACCAAAAGAGTATGACTAGTGAGTGTATCAATGACACCACACACTTAACTGATAATTCATCTTTTTTGTTTTTTTTAAGATTTTATTTATTTGACAGAGAGACACAGCGAGAGAGGGAACACAAGCAGGGGGAGTGGGAGAGGGAGAAGCAGGCTTCCCGCGGAGCAGGGAGCCCGACGTGGGGCTTGATCCCTGGACCCTGAGATGACCTGAGCCAAAGGCAGATGCTTAACGACTGAGCCACCCAGGCGCCCCTGAAATTCATCTTTAAGTATACTCTAACTATGTGTACTCTTGCCACTTATGAAGGAAGGAAAGCTTTTCCAAGGACATTTTATATAGCCATTGTGTCTACAAAATGATTTCAAGATGAATAGTAAGAGAAACTAAGGCAATTTTAGCTCTCATGCAATTTGAAAATTTTGCTATTTCAGAAGGATTCTGCCTCATCTCCACAAATATTTATAAAACTGTTTTCTCAAGGAATGCCAGTTGATCGACAATATGGACTAAACTTTCACTAATCTTCAGGTAACTAGGGAAAAGGCAAGGGATGATTAAGTAAAAATACAAAAGAAAGCAAAAATCAGTCCTTTTACCCACAACCCTTAAAATTACCATGAGGTTACATTAAGCGAGACTCTCAAAACTATATAATGAAATTAATCATATCACCATTACTACCCAGTTTATTACTGCTATTTACCTGCCTTTCATGCAGATGGGATGTGTAAAGATTGCAATTTGAGAGGATGAAATGGGTCTAGTTTCATAAAGATGAAGTTCTGAAAGTGATTTTAAAAGATGAAAGGACAGGGGAAATAATAGGATATGGGAAAGACTGAAGGAGGCAGTAAATAGAGTTTGTGGGAAAAGAATGGTATTTATTAAATGGATAGAGTCTACCACAGGTCAGAGATGGGCCTGATGAGGGAGTGAGTTAGACGGAAAGAGGGAAGCTGGCAGCTCTAAAATCTCAGCTGCTGTTACAGGGGGCGGGAGGGGCGTATGAGGAGAAGTACTCACCCTGGGGTTGAAGGCCAGCATCTGAGGATCATTAGGATCCACCACAGAAGGATATGGCTCGAAAATGACAACTTTTCTAGGAGATTCCAGTGCAGACCTACACATGGATACTAGTAGATCTACCACCTTGAAACACATACATAAGAGAGTTAGCATCCTTCGCGATTCAGCGCGTGCTTTGCCATTGCTCCTCCCGCTCGTGGTTGCGGAAGTTAAGTAGGAAAATCTCAAAACTGCTATCAACTTTGAGGCTTCAGACCACAGTTGACCAAACCTGACCATTAACTTCAAATGACTGACATGTGTTGCTTCCGATAACGTCCTAGTATCTCTTTGTCATCAACTCTCTACTATGCTCTCACATTGCTCTAGGTTCTATGGCAGACATGCACAAGAAAGACAGGTCCTCTCTTTCATGGAATTTACATTCTAATGGAGAAGATGCATAACCAAATAATCAGTTAAATATATGCTCAGATACATTTCTGGTAGTGTTGAATGCTGTAAAGTTTAAGCAGGTGTTAGAGACTAAGGCAATAGGGAGTGCTGTTTCAGAGTGGCTAGGAAGGTGGTGATACTTCAACAGAGACCCAGAGTGAAGACAGAGAACGAGATAGAGCTCTGGGAGAAACTATTCCAGGTGATGGAACTGCAAATTCAGGAGATGAGTCTGACGTGTTCCAAGAACAGTAAAGCTCCTGACATCATCTTACTTCTTCCTACTCTCTGCCTCAGGCCATTCATGACCTTTGGTATGCTAAATATGATGGCTTTATTTCTATGTTCTTCTGTGACCTCTTAACACAATTTACTAAGGGGCAGTGTCACTTAACAGTTAGGAGCAAAGCCCCCCTTCTCCAGTTCCCAAAACAATATGCTTCTCAATCGAGAAAACGGACACTGTCTAAATGGAGAGAGGGCGCCCGAACGGACACATCGACAGTGTGAAGATAAGGGACATCATAAGGAAAGCAGTGGACTTAATCTTTATAGAGAAAAATATTTCTAGAAAGCTTTTAGACAGGCATTTAAAAAATGTAGAGTAAGAGTAAAACAATTTTTGATTCTTGTGGTTCATGGGAGGGGCACTGTGACCTAATGACCATGCACTCACTATGTTGTGTGTATTCTCACAAAACACACCCACCCAATCACAGCATCCAGAACTTCCAGTGACCTAAAATAATCAGCAACACTCAAGCCATTGGGTATATGATCTATAAGAAACCCTTCCCGAAGTACACAGACATACACCCCACAAGACTCACTCAGAAAACAGTAGAACTGAAAGAGCTACTATGTTTCCAACACACTACACCATTTATATGTGTGTGTGTGTGTGTGTGTGTGTGTATGGTTTCCAAGCAATATATATAATAAAGACATAATAAAATCCTTTTTGTCTTCTGCACCCACACTTACACTCCTTCTACCCCAGACAGATGCACTTTAACCTAGACACAAATTGTTTTTGGCATTTTCTGGTCTCTCAATAAGAGAAAAATCCAAATAAAAACTCCTGAAAAAGAATAATCAGTAAAATAAAACAGCCTTTTCTGGAACTCTGGCGGTGGGGAGGGAATTGGTACTATCTTATAAAAATTTTTAAGAATTACAAGTCAGTATGCAAATGAAGTGTTAGAAAAGTTCATGCCCTTTGCTTTAATAAAGGGTCAAATGATCTTTGATAAGGGTACTAAAACCACTCAGTGGAAAAGAATAGTTTTTTCTATGAATGACAGTGGGAAAACTGGATATCCATATGAAAAAAAAATGAAGCTGGACTTTTATCTTACACCATACACAAAAATTAACTCAAAATGGAATAAAGACCTAAACATAAGACCTTAAACTATAAAATTCCCACAAGAAAACATGAGGGAAAAACTTCATGACATTGGACTTGGCAATGATTTCTTGGCTTGACACCAAAGCACAAACAATAAAAGCAAAAATAGACAAATGGGACTGCATCAAACTTAAAAACTTTGGTGCATCAAAGGACACAATCAATAGAGTGAAACGGTATGGGATGGGAGAAAATATTTGCGAATCAGATATCTGAAAGCGGGTTAATATCCAGAATATATAAAGAATTCCTACAACTCAACAAGAAGAAATCAAATAATTTGATTTAAAAATGGGCAAAAAACCCAGATAAGCAATTCATTAAAGAAGACATACAGATGGCCAACAGCACATGAAAAGATGCTCAACATTATTAATCATCAGAGAAATGCAAATCAAAACCATAATGAGATATCACCTCACAACCATTAGGATTGCTACTATCAAAAAACAAAAACCAAAACCAGAAAATAACAAGTGTTGAGCACATGAAGAAACTGGAGCCTCTGTGCACTGCTGATGGAATTACAAATTTGTGCATCTGCTACAGAAAACACTATGGAAGCCCCTCAAGAAGTTAATAATAGAACTTCCATATGATCCTGCTGGAAGTGACAATCCCACTTCTGGATATATATCCACAATAATTCAAAGAAGGGTCTTAAAGACCTATTTGCATACCCATGTTTACAGCAGCATTATTCACAAGAGCCAAGAGACAGAGGCAACCAAAATGTCCATTGACAGTTGAATGGATAAACAAGATGTGGTATTTTTACATTTTGAAAATTTTGAAAAATTATTCAGCCTAAAAAAGGAAAATTCCATCACATGCTACAACATCGTATCGATAGACCCTGAGGACATTATGCTAAGTGAAACAAACCGGTATAAAATAAACCACAAAAAGACAAATACTGTAAGATTCCCCCAAGAGGTATTTAAAGTAGTCAAATTCATAGAAACAGAAAGTAGAATGGTGATTACCGGGGCTGGAGGAAGGGGGCTACATAAGGGGAGTTGTTTAATGGGTATAGAGTTTCAGTTCTGCAAGGTGAAAAAGTTAATGGAAATCTGTTTCATGACAAGTTGAATATACTAAACACTACTGAACTGTATGCTTAAAAAAGGGTTAAGATAGTAAATTTTATGTTACGTGTTTTTTATCACAAGAATAAAGATACAAATAGATACAATAGTAATAACCTGAACAATGTATCCCTTTCAATCAAATATTTATTAAACACCTTGTGCCAGAAGCATCAAAACAATCAAAACTACCAAAAATTATATGCCTTCTTCTGCCAATAATTTCATCACTGGAGTCAAGTAAACTATAATGAAATAATAGACATAGGGGGTAGAGAATTCAATTAGAGTATTTCTGCTAAATAGATGTTCTAAGCCAACTTAAAAGAAATAGCGTTAACTACCACAGCAAAATCTCATGCTGTCCACCAAAGCCTCCTACTCCTTGCTTCCCAGGTAGAGAGCTATTGACGGGAGGCAGCTGCTCTGCGTGCGACATTTCCACCCCTTTTGTCTATGTAAGGCTGCGTGATTAGTTTTAACCAATGGAACTGGATCGGCAGTGGAAAATGGTGGAGTTGATGAAGAAACAGGTGCACCTTCTTCGCTTTTATCTCTGCCTCTGCTGTATGCCATGTACCTAAGACAGCAGAGCCACACAATGGAATGGGTCCAGTTAACTCAATCATCACACAGAAAGCTGCCCAACAAACATTCTAACTGGACAGTTGTGGGAGCAAGAAGTAAAAATGTGTATCATCTTAAGCCACTGTAATTTTATGATTTATCTGTTACAGAAGTTAGCAGGCAGAATTTTTGAACAAGAAAAGGTCTGTATAACACTGTTTGGATTTGTATTCATTTCCACGTTAATTTTTCCATGGAGTAAAATGTCTACTTTAAAAAAATAAAACATAACAAACGGCTATGCTTTTTTTTTTTTTACCCCAAATCATGTATTTCCCCACTCCCAGCATTTTAAATGATTCTTTTTTTTTTTTTTTAAGATTTTATTTATTTATTTGACTGAGAGAGAGACAGTGAGAGCGGGAACACAAGCAGGGGGAGGGAGTGGGAGAGGGAGAAGCAGGCTTCCCTCTGAGCAGGGGGACCGATGTGGGGCTCGATCCCAGAACTCTGGGATCATGACCTGAGCCAAAGGCAGATGTTTAACGACTGAGCCACCCCGGTGCCCCCCCCTTTTCTTTAAGTAGGCTCCATGCCCAGAATGGAGCCCAACATGGGGCTTGAACTCACGACCCTGAGATCAAGACCTAAGCTGAGATCAAGAGTCTGATGCTTAACTGACTGAGTCACCCAGGTGCCCCAAAATGAAAGACTGTTAATGGGATCTTAGCACATAATGGTGAGTGCTATAGTCAGCAAGTTCCAGACATCTTTCTTCTTACACTGAATAATATAATTGAAGAGGCAATCTGGAGGCTAAGATACTTAGGATAGAGAAATACAGAATTCAAACAATGGGAATTAGGCCACTTGATGAGCGAGAAAAGGTCAGTGGGTTTATAGAATCACATGCTTCCAAAGGCCATTATATACAATCCATCTGGTAGAGCAAGACTCTCAACCCTCCCTTGCAGGTAAGGAAGACCCTGGAGCACTTGCAAATGAGAAAATTCAGGTCCAGGTGAGTAAGAAAGGCAAGTGCAAGAGTGACCTACAGATATATAATGTATTCTGGAAAATAGGTGAATTTAAAATTGAAGATCAATGGCTTTCAAACATTTCAATATTGATCCCTTTTTTTTTCTAAATAAAATCTTGTATGAGCGCTGTGAATTGTGTAAGACTGTTGAATCATAGACCTGTACCTCTGAAACAAATAATACATTATATGTTAAAAGAAAAAAAAAAAGAAGAAGAAGATAGCAGGAAGGGAAGAACGAAGGGGGGGAAATCATCGGAGGGGGAGATGAACCATGAGAGACGATGGACTCTGAGACAAACAAACTGAGGGTTCTAGAGGGGAGGGGGGTGGGGGGACAGGTTAGCCTGGTGATGAGTATTAAAGAGGGCATGTACTGCATGGAGCACTGGGTGTTATACGTAAACAATGAATCATGGAACACTACATCAAAAACTAATGATGTAATGTATGGTGATTAACATAACATAATAATAAAAAAAATAAAATAAAAATAAAAAATAAATAAATAAAATCTTTTATGAAAGCTCAACACAAATAAATAAAATGGAGCTGTTTTGGTTGAAACAGTATATGGGGGCTTGGAATCCTAGCTGCTGAGACACTCTCATTCCAGTCCAGCTTCCTGCAGTGTCCCTTTAAGGACGGTTCTTGCAACCTCAGAGAACCACTTAAAATGCAGGAGTCAACAGATGCACCAGGACTACTGAGATACAGTTTCTTTCTGTCTAGAAAGAGAATCAGTTTCCATGTAATCTTTAGAATTATAACCAGAATATTGTGTACTTGCTTTAAAGTAGTGAAAAGAATATTCTGCTTCAGATAGAATCACTAAATTGATATGATCGAGTAACTGTGTTTTGTAACTATCATTATAAAATCCAAAATTAACTTCTCTTTAACAACCATTATTTTTTGAGAGGTATCTATAATAAGCGGGGGGAAAAAGCACCTAATATTCTGTCAATCTAGCCTACTGTTAGCATGATGTTCATTTTCCTTCTAATTATTTCTTAGTTCCAGGCTCTAACTCCTTCCCTTTTCACATCGTCTGAGGGACAATTTACATCCACTAAAATGCACAGATGTTAACTTTACCACTTGAAGAATTTTATATATATATATATATATATATATATAATATATAATATATAAATATATATAATGTATATAAAATATATATTTTATATATAATATATAAAATATATAATACATATATACCCACATACCTATTCATGTATGTATACATGTATGTATATTCACAAACATACACACATCTGTGTAAAGCTTAATCATTTTTACATAGCTATGTTTTAGTGTATGTGCTGCTGAATCGAGCACTTCAAATAGCTATAAACAGCATATATTTAAGTATCTTTTTTTTTTTTTTTGAGCAGTATTAGTTCCAATTGATGAGAAAAACTTCCACATTTCAAAAAAAAAAAAAAAGGAAAGAAAGGAAAAAGATCCACCATGGTCAGATACATTTGAGAAACCCTCCAAGTACTGGCTACTTATTTTCTTAGTTTCAGGGATTCTGAGAGCCTTTAATATGCAAATATGTGCATGTTAGCTGTAGGGGCGATATTAAGCCATATTTCTGAAATTTAATCATGGAATCTTTTTTTCCACATTACATATGATCAATGCTATACTGTTTGTATTATTGTTCATTTATAATTCATTATATCATAACTGTTTTCCTTAATATTTCTTCAAGTGGATGTACCTCCATTTAGGTAATCAGTGAAATGATTAGGTTAACAGGATGTATGTACATCCACGAGGCCTGTGCTAGTCTATATTAACTGCTGTACTTTCATCTGGAGTAATGCCTGTTAATTCTAGACATTCGATACTTGTTGAACGAATGTCTGTTTTATAGTCATTTTCCCCCATCCATCTTTGCAAATTTTGTAAGTAACAGACTGGTAATTCTCTTCACATTTAGCTTCCTGTTGATTTTAGTAAAGCTGAATATTTTCTTATGTTTCTTTACTAACTGTATTTGTGAATCGTGTGTTCATTTCCTCTATTAATCTGTTATAGTCCTCATGTTTTTCTTTTCAAGTTTTATGTGCTTTTATACAATTATGTTTGAGGCAAAACAAATTTTCTCATACTTAGCTCTTAACATTCACTATTCTTTCAAGTAAAAAACGTCAAGTATGTATGGCAAAACTCTTCTTTAAGCCACTAGGAATTTGTTTTACACACAGTGTAAAGGGCTAAGCTGATTTTCTCCCCCATGTTGCAGGTCATTTCTTCCCACCTCACTTACTAAATCATTTTAATTTTACAATGTGACATGATGCTTCCTTTGAAGTCTATTAAATATATTTATAATTTGATCTCTTTGGGGGATTATCTGCCATTCTATTCTTTGCCAGGACTGCATTTTTTTAAAAAATATAGGATTGCATAATATGTTTTTGTATATGGTCGGTCTAGCCTCCCTTAATTAACATTCTTTTCTTTTTTTTTTATGTTTTCTCTGATTTTTTTTCTTATAAATTTATTAGGAAGTTAGGTTCCATAAATAAATTTTAAAAAAGCAATTGAAATTTTGATGGAATTCATGAAGTAAATTCTGGCATCTTTAGAATTTATTTTTTTCCTTGCAGAAACATGGAATGCTTCTCTACTTCCAAGCTGTTTCATTCGTTTTTATATTTTTCTTCCTATGTCATAAACACTGCTCTTGCAAAATTGGATGCTTTTCCTTATATGTTCGGCCCTTCATCTTTTCACCTAAGTTTTTAAAAATAAATTGGCTTCCATTTTATGGCACTATAACTTTACAAATAAATTTTACATAATGCATGTGCAAGGGTTTCAATATTTCAACTTCACCATGACAGAATCACAGTTATTTTTCAAACACAAGAAAGTTGGCTTAATTTCTTCCCTCGGCAACTGCCAAATGACAAAACACTCACTAGATACAGATAGCAAAATTCAGTTTCCAGCTAAAAAAAAAGAATCAAATGCCAGCTTGCTTTTTAATCTAATGTCAAACTATCAAAAATGTGTCCAAAAGAAGAGCAGACTGATGGTAACTAGTGGATCAGAATAAATTTTTCAAATCAAAATCAGGACTAATTAGCACTGTGTGCTCCTACCTGAGCTCCGGTTGCTATCTCATCAGCAGCTTCGTTCATTACTCCCAGGGTTTGAAAAGCAAACACACACAGCTCTCGCTCACACACAGTGGGCTACAAAAGAAAGGGCAATCAGTTACAACAGTTTTTTCCATTTCCCAATTCCTAAATTAATTTTATGACATTCCATTAAATATCTAAAAAAAAAAAAAATGTGAAGTTTCAGAATGTTAAAAAGAAGGGAATCATAGGACCCTATTTAACAAAAGTTAAATTTCTAAATTTGGGTAACAATTTAGGAAAATAATCATCTAGTGATATGGAGTCACAAATACAAGAAATTCATTTCAAATAGTTGTAGGTGCTTGCACTTAGAATTTTTAGCAATAGATGGAAAATCCATCTCTCCTACTTAATACACATTTGTACCTGAGATGTATTAAAAAAAAAAAAAAAAAAAAGCAGACACCTAAGCTGGTGATATACTAAAAAATGAGGTTAAACCCAACAGCTGTGTAAAACAAATATACCAAGAAGAATTCCACTTTTTCCTAGGTAATTTTCTTTGGAAGGAATAAGCATGATTCTGCTTACTTGCTACCCAGCTCTTGAAAGATTGGTTTTGTTGCAAAGACTTTTGACTTCAATAACCTCCTGAAGTCAACAGCGCTGAAATATACACTCTGCAATTGCTTTGGAAGACTTCTCATCTTTCAAATCTAATACAGTGTCATCTGTCTGATTTATCTTATCTCCCGAGTTACATTGCATTAGGTAGCTGATGAAGCCTGACACGATACAATCCACGGTGCCGCGGCCTGGCAGACAAAAGGCATTTGTTAGTGCCACTGCTCCTACGCTCACTCATTTCCGAGGACTTGGTCTAGCGCTTAACCAGTGGGAAGTATGGTCCTTTGTGGTCCATCCTTCATGTTCAGAATGGGTCCATGCGGTGGCTTTGTGGACATAAGCATGACCGATCACAAACATTTCTGGTTGATGTTTCCCAAAGAGAATTTTAGGAAAAAATCAACTGATACATCCCTTTGTCCACCTTAAAAGGGCAGTTTGATTACATTTCAGAAATGTCAGGAAAAACTACCTACGAGAGGAAATTAATTGGAGAAAGCCCTTCATCCAGACTCAAGCTATATACACACTGCTATATATAGACAGCTATACTTAGAGCAGACTGTTCAATTTCTGCTACTTATTCTTTTCTTAAGTGTTTAACCTATTTTTAATATTCTATTTTTTTGTGTTTATCTATGTGCATGTATGTCTCAACATCAATTTTCCCCAGGGACACTGGTTGTTTCTTTTGTTCAATTTCTGGGAGCATGATATGGTCTGAAATAATAATAGCAATCATTTATTGTACCTTTACCACAGCAACAAACATTATATTGGTGTATAGTGGACCTGTATACAAAAAGAATCCACGGAGAAGATAAACCATGGAAATCATAAAGGGCCCTAAGAATTTATTCATGTACCAGCTACCCAACAACGTTCACTGAGGAAGTAAATAGGGACACAGAAGGTATTTTATTTTTAATACTACTCTCGTCAAATAACCATACATTTTTTGTGAATAAAATCCATCAATCCCAAAGGAATAATAGGATAAAGCTTATTTAGTGTATACAAGTAATAACTGATTTTATTTTTTCATTTGAACTTTGGCAATCAATTATACTTATTTTGTGATCATCCAAATATATATGTATGTATGTACATATGTACATGTGTATTCACAAACAGATTCCAGGGAATGTTTTAAAACAATAGAAACTATCTTTTACAGTACCAAGTTGTTGCTTTAAACAATGGAAATTAAAATGAAATAAAATATCTCACACTCCACTAGATTGGATGGATAAATTTTTAAGATTTTAATATAGGAAAAATGTCTAAGACTGAAGAAAAAATAGAATATTCTTACATATCTCTATCACACTTTGTCCCCAATCTTAAGTATTCATGTGCCACCCTGATTTTGTCTCAAATGATTTTTACCAATTTCACCCTGACCTCCTACTTTTTTTTTTTTTTGTCTTGGGTAACAAATGAACAACATTTCAATGCTTTCTTCTGTATTTCCATTTCATCCTCTTCCCAGACCTGATTATATTCAAATCTCCAAATCACATGGACTTGCCAACTGACCCATTACTTTTTTTTTTTAAGGATTTTATTTATTCATTTGAGACAGAGAGATACAGAAAGAGAGAAAGCATGAGCAGGGGGAGACGGAGGGGGGAAGCAGACTCCTCACTGAGCCAGGAGCCCAACGTGGGTCCCAGGACCCGGAGACCATGACCTGAGCCGAAGGCAGACGTGTAACCATCTGAGCCACCCAGGTGCCCCTGACCCATTACTTTAAATAGTAAACATGCATTCCTAAAGATAAAGCTATGGCTTGATTACTTTATGGACACTTCTTTTCTTTCCTTCATCTTTTTGGTTGAAATGTATAAGGCTGATTTATAGGAATATACGGTTACTGCAACTATTTGAAGAAGGAAATCAGGTACCCTAGAAAACTTTGGGGGGAAAAGGGCAATTTCGCTACCACACTAAAAAATTAGAAATACACATTACATTCTTATAATTTTTATCTTCCCTTTTTTTAAATAGCAAATATAGAGGTAGTAATATGGTGATTAATTTATATGCTATATTAACACCAAACTAAGTAAATACTAGTGAATCTTTAAAATAACAATTCTATATCTATTGCTCATTTTTACTAGAAAGTTCAAGACAGCATTTGAGATGTAAATCAACTTAATTTTGAGATAAACATTTACAAACTAGATTTTGTAAACTTTTGACCCTCCCTTCTCCCATGTTTACCCACATTTTATTTGAGAAGTTGAAAATGTCAACACAAGATAGCACACGAAAACAAAGTTCTCAAGTCATATTAAGCAATCAAGATTAGATGTCTCGTTGCTCACAGAAAGGATATCTTATTCAAAAAAGAGAAACCTAATCATTCTTCCCTAATGAAACATAAGTAATTATATTGTGGGTTAGCGTTCTCCCATGTTAGCTGACTCTCAGCTAATCCCCCACCCCCAACATATTCTGCTATTACTATACCATTTATACAGAAAGCTCTAGCATCAATTAAAAATGGAATGTAGGTGGGGCACCTGGCTGGCTCAGTTGGTAGAGCATGCAACTCTTGATCTTGAGGTTGTGAGTTCAAGCCCCACATTGAGTGTGGAGATTATTTAAATAAATGAATGAATGAATGAATGAATGAATAATAACATATACCCCCAATTTTTTTAAGTATTAAGAAAAGAGAACATAGTCATTTAATAGCTATTACTGGATAAATGTAATGATGTGTCTTACTACACATAATTTAATACAAAGCATATATGCCTAAATATAACCAAATGTGTACATCATTTATGAATTCATTTTTTAGTTTACAATCATTAAGTCTCAATTTGTAAAATATTACCAATTCTTAATGTTATTGTATTGTCCTCAAGCAATTAGTTCCTATAATTTGAACTGTAAAACCATGACAAGTCCCTCTTGCCATCCTACATACATAATTTTTTTGCAATATAATATTCATTATGCACCATTTAAACACAGGGATAACTTTATATGTCCCTAAGATTTATTTTAGAAGTTTTAAAGCTAAGACAAATACATTTTAAATTTTAGTTGAATCAAAACCATTTAAATGTGTGCAATGAAAACGTATTTCAAAAATGGTGAAGCCCTAAAGAATATTTTAGAAACTAACTGCATTTTAGAAACTTTGTGTCTTCAATGAATTTAAATTACTTCCTACTAAAAACAGAAATGATAAAACTCAAGAGAATCTAGCTATGTACTTATATATAGCATGGTGTAGGTGAGAGGTTTTCAAACCTTTTCTGCCATGCTCTTTCCATTCAAACAAAATTTTTCATGTAAGCCCAATATATAGAACAGATAAAAAGTGGTGATTGTTCCAATGGGGGCAGATGCGCACAGTTCAGTTTTCCTGTCTGTAAAACAGGGATAAAAAAATCACATCTAGCGAACCAGGTTGATAAGAAGACCAAGAAAGAGAACCAAGTAAGATAAGGTTTAGAAAAATCTCCCTGAGGTATACAGAGCTGTTTAAATATTAACAATATTAGGTAACTTGGATAAGCTATACCTTCTACTTGTTTCAACCCAATGTGTATACAAAAATAAGTGTTTAATAAAAATTTTCATTAAAGCTTATTATGAAATCGTAGTTTTATTTTCATATCCATAGTTTATTGAAACCCTTAATTAATTGTTAAAATTGTTCTTGCTAAAAGAGAAATGAGCAATGTAAATAAAATTCATAATTAAAAAACTAGGGTCGAAAACATATGAGAATAATTAAGAATAGCTACCAGAAATTCAAAACCTACAAGCCTTTATTAGCTCTTTGTATTTCTGATTTTATAGTCAATGCTTCCTGTTCTTTTCATGGTTTGGAAGAGAGACACATTCAGGGCAGGGATGGGGGGGAGTTCACTGTCCATCAAGAAAGACAGGAATCCCACAGAGATCAAGACAGATTTATAGTAAAGATAGGCTCATGCCTGTTTAAGTTTCAACACAGTGTTCCCTATTATCTCATACAACTAAAGTTGTTGTTTGAGCCTTAAAACCAATTTCTTTCTACTCATTTTGGATGTGAAAAAAATCATATTTCTGAACTAAAGTGTTTGGTATAATTATTATTTAGCCTGTATTTCAAAAATTGAAATCTTATTTCTGTGGCATGAGGTGGGGGATGCGAGGAGGAGGTGAGGAGGGAACAGGATGTGCTTTTCCATCCATTCTTCAAATATTAAAGTCAGACCTAAATACAAGAAGACCTACCTGTTTTACTCTTAGGAAGTAAAATGGGACATATCAAGGTTTTACCTACATGTTCAGTTTCTCAATAATTTTCATGGGAATGCCTTAAACTTATGACCAAATTATAACTGGGTGTCATTAATTTCACTCTGAAAATAAGAACTTAGTTACAAACATTTATCTAAGGTCCACAGCTCAGGTTTCTCAGCTGATTTTGCTTCAGTAGGACTGGGCATTATTCTCCAACAATGATACAAAAATCTCAAGCCTCATCAGTGCATTCATAGCAAGCAATCTGGAATATTTTCACATGACAGGAGAAGAAAATGAGATCATAATTTTCATATCATATGTTGATCTGGGAAATGGGAAATTCTACTAACCAGGGACATACAGAATGATTGCCAAGTACCAATGATAAACTTCTAAACACAGAGACCCCAATCCTTACAACCATTGTGGTTTTCTCCAACCCAATTCAGCAGCACTTGTGCAGGTTCAAAGAAGAAGACAAAGTTGCATTGATCATGGCGTTCAGTGTGAGTATAACAAAAAGACAAGGACACTGGGAAGGAAGAGGCTGAGAAAACAGTGGTGAGTCTAGCAATAAATCCTTATTTTTGTGTTTTCCAAAAACACTGGATGAAGACAAAATCAACATTTTAAAGCATCAACAGTTTGCTGCATTAATACTCTAGTTGACTGCAAAATGTAGAGAACTACTGATTGGGTTTGGGTTTGGTTCTCTGATCATGATCCAAACTGCACTGCCACACAGGAAATCCAGGACTCTAATAACAATCCTTGTGATGTTAATGTGAGTTTTGTGCATTTTCAAAGTATTACCTGTCAGGCCTCACGCCTGGGAGTGACATTTATAACCTTTGTGCACAAAGAGAGAAGTTGGTCATTGTGGTATTTCTAAATCAGGAAGCAGGGTAGTTACCGGTGGTGCAGAAAGTATGACATGCTTACCCTGACCTCTAAGTGACAGAACAGTACAAGTAGTGACCAAAATGTTAGGACTTCTGGAAAGTGGTAGTAAAGGGCGACTTACATCATTCAGTAAATAATCATGCTTAGAGAAAAGAGAAAAAAATAAGATACAGTTTGAATTTTGAAAGAGAGAGATCTAACAAATGTAATGAACATTAGGCAGAGAGTTCTATGGGACCCCGAGTTTTATCTGACCTACTTAATCACCCACTGGGATATAACTTCTCCTCGTCACATCTCTAGGAGTTATTACAGTTGTAATGTGTCATCTGAGCTGAATAAATGGTCAATG
Organism: Phoca vitulina; assembly: GCF_004348235.1. Classification (NCBI taxonomy): domain Eukaryota; kingdom Metazoa; phylum Chordata; class Mammalia; order Carnivora; family Phocidae; genus Phoca; species Phoca vitulina. The sequence continues at coordinate 36,191,485 of NW_022589720.1, read as the reverse complement.
ATTCGGTATAGTGATTAATACTCCAGAAGAAATTTTATGCATAATAATTTTATACATTTCTATTAAAATTACAGTAAAACTTCTTGCAATATAAATGTGAGAGATACAGAAAAAAATGAGTATGCCGGATTTAGGTTAAATATCTGTTTAAGACAATCAAAAGGCAGTTTTTTTCTGTTTACTTCTCTTCCTTTGACTTCCATTTCCTGATTTGTGTTTACTTCTCTTCCTTTGACCTCCATTTCCTGATTTGATTTCAGCTGTCATTTATCTTACTATTTAAGAAACCAAAGTAGGTTTTCTGATTTCCTTGGGTATCAGTCTGAATCCCAGCAAAATAAAACCAGCGGATAACCAGCTATATACTTATTTAGAAAACATCGTTATTTACATAAGCGCTTCCACTTCTAGAAAGAGACCACCAGCTTCACTGGTGCAGAATAAAACAGTTACTTAAAGTAAAACAAAAATTGAATCAAGGCACAGAGAATACTGATAGCAATCAGGGTATTTCTATCACTTACTATGGGAATGAACTGCCAGTAACTGAACCACAAGGACCACAACACATGCAGTAAATTTCCAGGATGTAAAAGTAGTCAGTTCAAGTACATGAGTCAAGAGTAGCATCATGATTAAGAACTGTGGCCTTGGTGCCATTCTGCCAGGGTTCGAATCTTGTCTCTATCACTTACTAGCAATGTTGATAGTAAATAAATTACTGTTCTCCTCATCTGTAAAGCAGGGCTAATAATAATAATACCCACCTCACAGGGTTATCATGAGAGGATTAAATCACATAATCCATGTAAAATGATTTGAAACACATGATCACATAAAAGGCACTCAAAAAGCAAGTGCCATTAATAACTTTACTACTATTTTCTGGAGTGAAGATCACATTGCCAAGGATCAAGCAATAGATCAAGATCCACAGACGAACACTAACAAAATAAAGATGGACCTCCTGGTGGGATAAACTGAGATGACCAAAGGATTCTCCTTATTCTCATCATAACTACACAGTTCCATGTATCACATAAAAATAACAAACTTGCACAAATTTTTAATAAATAAAGGCTGATTTAGTTAATTTGGGTTTCAGAGTAACATTGTATCTCTTTGAGAAAAAAGCTGGCTGATAGAGAATAGTGTATTGGTGGCAAGATAAACTTTTTGTATATGTTTTCCATAAACAAGTAAAATAAAACAAATATATCATAGACCTTGACAAAAGATCATGATCATAAATGGTTATTACATGTTTCTTAAAGTATAAATCCTGAAATGCAAACAAGTGCTGACAAAATTGTCTCTTTCTAGGCTTTATAATTTGTCTTTTCAAACATATATTCCCAGGAACAGGACAAATTTTTCTTAAAAAGTACCACAGAATCTAGCATGGTGCCTTATACTTAGGAAGCCTTCCATAAGCATTTATGATGCAGTTTTGAAATCAGGCAGAAATAAGCTGAAAGTACAGCTTCTACCCATACTAGCTGGGTGATGCTGAACAAATTGCTTACCCTCTTTTCGATCTTAATCCTCTTATTTGCACCATGAGCCCGAAAATACATAAACCACAAGCGTTTTGTGAAAATCAAATAAGGAAGCAGTATGCAAAATATCTATCTGTACAGTGTCTAGCACACGGCACTCATGTCATCTGCAAATGGAGATCGTTCTAGTTTTTCCTTTCCGATCTGGATACCTTCTAATATTTTTTTTTACCTAATTGCCCTGGTTATAACCTCCAGTGCAAAGTTGATAAGAGTGACAAGAATAAACTAACTCAAAAATAAATTTATCCAAGGATGTACAAGACCTGAACGATGAAAACTACAACATAGTGTAGAAAGAAATTTTTAAAGGTCTAAATAAATGGAAACATTTCCTGTGTTCCTGGATTGGAGGGGTTAAAATTGTTAAGACAGCAATACTTCCCAAACTGGCCTACAGATCCAATGCAAACCTGTAAAATTCCAGCTGCCTTTTTTTGCAGAAATGAACAAGCTGACTTTAGAATTCATATAGAAATGCAAGGAACCCCAAATAGTGAAAACAATCTTATAAAAGGAAAATTAAGTTGGAGGACTCACACTTCTTGCTTACAAACTTAATGCAGAGCTACAGTAATAAAGACAGTGTAGCACAGATGTAAGGATACACATACAGGTCAGTGGAATAAAATTAAGAGTCCAAGTAAACTGATACATCTATAGTCAAATGATTTTCAACAAGGGTGCCACAATCATTCAATGGAGAAAGAAGGTCTTTTCAACAAACAGTGCCGAGGCAATTGGATAGCTACATAACAAAAGAATTAATTTAGAACCCAACCTCACACCATATGCAAAAATTAACTCAAAAAGGATCAATGACTTAATTCTAAGACAGAAACTATAAAACACATAAAAGGAAATATAGGTGTAAATCTTTGTGACCTTGGATTAGGCAACAGTTCAATTGATAAATATGGACTCCATTAAAATTAAAAACTTTTGTATGTCACAGGACGCATCAAGAATGTGAAAAGAAGGGCGCCTGGGTGGCTCAGTTGGTTAAGCGACTGCCTTCGGCTCAGGTCATGATCCTGGAGTCCCGGGATCGAGTCCCGCATCGGGCTCCCTGCTTGGCAGGGAGTCTGCTTCTCCCTCTGACCTTCCTCCCTCTCATGCTCTCTCTCTCTCATTCTCTCTCTCTCAAATAAAGAAATAAAATCTTTAAAAAAAAAAAAGAATGTGAAAAGAAAACCTAATTCTTTTCTAATCCTAACGAAATAGGAGAGAATATCTGCAAATCACACATCTAATAAAAATCCAGTATTCAGGGTATATATAAAGAACTTTAATAACTCAACAACAACAAAAAAGAAATAATCCAATTAAAAATGGGCAACGAATATAAAGAGATGTTTCTCCAAAGAAGATGCACAAGTGGCCAATAAGCACATGAAAAAATGCTCAAAATCACTAATCATTAGGGAAGTGCAAATCTGAGCCACCATGAAATACCACTTCACACACACTCAGATGGCTGTAACTGGGGTGGAAAAAAAGGAGAATCACAAGTGTTGGAGAAGATGGAATTGGAACCATCATACACTGCTGGTGGGAATATAAAACGGTACGGCCACTGTCAAAGATAGTTTGGTAGTTTCTCAAACACTTAGAGTTAATATACGTCCCAGCAATTCCATTAAATGATGAATGGATAAACACATGTCGTATATCCATGAATGTAATATTATTACACCAAAAAAAGGGAATACACTATTGATACACGCTATTGGATGAACCTTGAAAATATTATACTAAGTGAGAAGCCAAAAACAAAAGGCCACATAATGTATGATTCCATTTATATGAAATGTCCAGAATAGGCAAGTTCACAGAAACAAAAAATAAATTAATGGTTGCCAAGGGATGAGGGGAGGAGAAGACTGGAATGACTGCTAACAGTTACAGATTTCTTTTTCGGATAATGGAAATGTTCTGGAATTAGACAGTGGTGATGGTTGCACAACACTGTGAACACACTAAAAACTATTGAATTGTATACATTAAAATAGTGAATCGCACATTATATGAACTTTATCTCAATTTAAAAATTGCAGAAAAACTTGAAACTGGATCATTCCTCCCAAACTGCACATCTAAATAAATGGAAAAATTTATTTTTTGTGGCAACATATACACATTGGTTCTTACTTCTATACTCCCTCAATAATGCCCCAAATGTTTCAGTAAGCTGGCATTTTTTTTGAAATCTTTAAAATTCTGATTCTTTGTATATCTCTTCTAACTTCTACCCTTTCTTCTCTAGAATAAGCATCTTAAATTGTGTGGTTTTGAAGAAACACTGCTCACAAGCTTGCATATATACATCTGTAGCTATATGAATCTCTATATTCACCTACATCTACATCTATTGATATTGATATAGATGTAGATGGATACACAGATATAAATAGAGGGAAGGAAAGAGAGATGACAGATAGGCACATATAGGAAATACACTAAGAAATATTTTCCTAATATGAAACGACCTGCTCTTTCACAGACTTCTTTAGAAATAGTGATTCTTTTGTCAAAATTACACCACCATGTGTATTAAATAATTTGCTCAGTAGAGAGCATTTACTGTAAATCAAGTTATTTACTTATTTATTTTTATATCTTAACCCTTTTATATTCTATATCAACACTGATATTCTACCAGTGAGAACTTACCCTAAGCATGGGGCCATTTTGAAAGACATGTGGCTCATCACAAACCACACAGTATTCATTCAATACAGGGATCCGCTGTTCAGCAAACTCAATTGTCTGAATAAAACAATAAAGACAAATAATTAAGTCAAGTGCATAAATAATTTGAAAACCCATTAAAAGCTAAAATATTTCTGCAATGGATGACGTGGCTCATACCTGCACTAGGAAGCCGCGGTCTCGTATTGGAATGCATTTGGCACCATTTGGCTATAAAAGGCAAAGTAAAAGAAGAAAACAATTTTTTAACTCAGAGAATATATGAATTACAGTCTTTGACTTTTTGCAACAGTGAATACAAGTGTGATCTAAGGTCAACTGTAATATGAATTAAATCACTGATTATGACATCAAGATTTTAGAATTTCTTTATAACATACTTTCTGCCATTACTACCACAAGCCTTGTCTAAGCTAAACCGATAGTATTCTTAATTTCTGATCTTCTAGTAAAAATGATTGGCATTTTTAAATGATCACAAAAGCTCATTTTCTCTACTACTTTTTGTCAAATGCTCCCACCTCCTCATTTAGACTATTTCCATCTTATTTTACAATGAGAATTATTCCTCCAAGGATATATGAGACAGCTACTGAGGGGGTACAACACTAAACTATTGTACTGTAGTAGGCTTAACCATACAGGAAGATTGTAAGACATTTTCTTTTACAGAATATGTGAAATTAACTTTCTTAGGTGAAACTGTCATGGAAAACGTTCTATGTTAACATTTTGACATTATTTTCTGTGTGTCCTTACTGCCTACTTTTGATAAGAAATGGGCTTTTAGGGATGTCCATCTAAAATTATCAACATACTTAAATACATTTTCTTAACACAAATATAATTTTATGGTATCATTTACAATATAATTTTAGAAATAAAGCTATACAAGAGCAGCACAATTTCTGATAATGGATCTTATTTTTTTCAATTTCATCCATTACTAGGTGTATCCATATATATGGCTAAGAGTTAAGTATACCCTTACCCCAGCGCACACACGCATTTACTAAAAGTAAACAACATTTTTATCAACTATTTTACGTATTTAACATACATAGGATAGGTCTGTTTCTTTATCTGAAATCAGCTATAATGCTGATCACTCCAAAGGTAAACTCTGTGTAAGACTGACTCCCAATAAATACCACGCAGAGGACTTAAGTTTGAATACAGTTACCTTCTGGCCCCATCTCCACCAAAAAACTTCAGGATAAAGTGATTTCAGTTTTAGAAAGTAGACACTGAAAGCAGCTTTAAGTGAAGCTTAAAGTAGTAGAAGTAGATGTTGCTTCTCTCCACAAGTTATGATGTTCATAGGCAAATGTTCTTACATGTATATATAAAAGGAAGGACATTACTCTGAATTTAATTATTAGACAAACTTTGTCCTCCACTACTTATGTATGAAAACTAGAGAACAGATAAACCTACTTGATAAAACATTAAAATGCCCTGCTTGCTTAAAAGGATCGGATTTGTGGATCCAACTGACTTCCTTCCATTTTTAGCAGCATTCATGACCATAACAGGAATTTGGACTAGACCTTCAATCAATAGCTATATTTATTTTTTCAGAATCAAAATGAACATTCCAGTACTGGTTGCCAATGTCTGGTATGCTATAGTAATATCCAAAAAGAAACAAAGGGTAAATTCTAAAAAACAAAAACGAAAACGAAGATCTTGCTTCTTTCCTCTACCAGGTCTTACAAAAACCTCTCCTGCACCTTAGCTAACATTTAGGAACTCAGGATGAAAGTATTTACGCACAGCAGGCTGGGAAGATGACGATGAAGACGGTGTTAAGATACCGATAAGCCCTGAGGTAAGAGAGAGCCTCCTGCCCTCTGCATTAGGTTCCTTGAAAAGCTCCGTCTTGGATGACTTGGGAGCACTGGAGTAAGACTTGCTGAGCAACTTGTGGTTTTTCAGTCCATACAGCTCTTCCATTCTGAGATTACTGGAGTAAGATCTGCTTAACAGTTTGTGGGGCTTCAAGTTGGTGTTGTGCTCGCATCGCGGGTCTCCAGAACAGGACCGAGTCAACAGTTTGTGCGACTTCAGAGTGAGGCAGTCCTCTTGCTTGACAGCTGCCGGGCAGGGCCGGTTCAAAAGTTTGTGCGACTTAATGGCAGCCACCGCCTGCTCAGCCCTGGGGTCACTGGACAGGGAGCGACCAAAGGTCCTGTGCGACTTGGTGGCGCACACGTCGTCGGTCTTGACGGTACTGGAACAAGTCCTCCGCAGCAGCTTATGCGTTTTGGAAATTCCATCTTGCTCAGATTTCAGTTTGGATTTGCTTTTACCACAACCAGGGGGAGGATAACTTGGCGACCTTGAAAATGGAACAACAATTAATACAGGGCAAATCATGAGTATGACACACCGCGGAGAACACCTGGTAGGCGCAATCAACTCAACTCGACCACAAATACCACCTCATTTTAATACAGCCCATCCAGCTCAGATAGCAACCGCAATATGGGCACAATGATCACATGGACTGAAATGAATTATATTTTTCCTGCAAAGCAAAAACAGATTATCAGGTTTTGCACCCCTCCTGTCCCAGAACTCTTTGCAGAACTAATTTTGGTACAGAAAAATCTATGTGATTAGAAAACATAGAATGTCATTTGAACACATTTAACGCATGTTAAGAAAACGAACACTCTGAATGTAGAAATGGGTATCTATGCTTTTGATGGAATAGATAGAACTTGGTCCGTTCTTTGAAGTCACACAGAAAATAAATGCATGCCAAGACCATAGAAAGAATGCTCTGAAGTACCTAACTATGGAGCAGCACATGCTCAGAACTGAAGACAACAGAGAAGTCATCTGCTACCCACCTGCGCAAGGTAGAAAATAAATGCAGGGGAGATTTCACCTTCTTCTCTGACAGCTTCTTATTGTGCAGGCAATTGGATTTCTCTTTGCTCTGTTTCCACTGCTGTGTGACGAATGTCTGCATGATCCTGTCAATCCAAAGTAAGTCTGTCATCACAGTTCCAAGATGATATGAGATTTCCGTATTATGTAGAGAACGTATTTATCAAAGGAAAATAAATGCATAGTAATTGGTGAGATTATAATTTAAAATCACACGAGATGTTTCCATGTGTAGGAAAGCACCATGCAGAAAATTTCTATGACTTTATTGCATTTTGGTTAATAACTCATTAATTACTATGATATGATTAATAGCATAAATGACAAAAGAAGTGATAAAATAGGGGCGCTTGGGTGGCTCAGGTGGTTAAGTGTCTGCCTTCAGCTCAGGTCATGATCCCAGGGTCCTGGGATGGAGCCCCGCGTCGGGCTCCCAGCTCAGTGGGGAGTCTGCTTCTCCCTCTCTCTGTCCTCCCCTTCCCCCCACCACTTGCGCTCATGCTCTCTTGCTCTCTCTCTCTCTCTCAAATAAATAAATAAATACCTTTTAAAAAAAAAGAATTGATAAATAATAGGCTATAAAGATATTTAGAAGGGCAGCCTTTAAACAACTTTAGCCGAAGTTCTTTAGCCAAAAGGAAGTTCTGAATTATTTTGCTGGGGACAGAAACACATTTTGGAAATATTGTTTGATATTAACTATGATTTTATCACTTAAGATACAAGTAAAGTCAATTTCTTTTTACTTGATTTGCTTATGCAGTTTTCTTCATGAAAAGGAAAATAAAATGAAACTGTGAAATCGTTAAGTAAAAAGGAACCATGTAAAACTGACTCTATGGAGAAATATGAAATCAGCAAATTTTCTCTCTCTGCACAGCCCATTCACTTTTTTTTTTTTTTTAGATTTTATTTATTTATTTGACAGAGAGAGAGAGATAGCGAGAGCAGGAACACAAGCAGGGGGAGGAGTGGGAGAGGGAGAAGCAGGCTTCCCGCTGAGTAGGGAGCCCTATGCGGGGCTCGATCCCAGGACTCTGGGATCATGACCTGAGCCGAAGGCAGATGCTTAACGACTGAGCCACCCAGGTGCTCCTAGCCCATTCACTTTTAAATACACTGGTTTTTTAAACAAAACTGTGTATCTTGGGGTGCCTGGGTGGCTCAGTCAGTTAAGTGACCAACTCGTAGTTTCAGCTCAGGTCATGAACTCAGGGTCATGAGATCGAGCCCGGTGTGGGAGAACAGAGTCGGCTTGAGGTTCTCTCTCTCCCTCTCCCTCTGCCTCTCCCCTGCCGACACATGCATGTGCAAACTCTCTCTAAAATAATAAATAAATCTTAAAAAAATATATATAAAATAAAAAATTTAAAAAAACTGTGTGTCTCTAAAAGCTTTTAGTTACTATCATAAAACAGGAATTTGGCAACTCCTGATCTCAGTAGTTTCTAAGTCAAGACCACTGCCCATCACTGCTTCATGGCAAAGAATCCTGGAACATCAGCTGTGGACTTGGACACAGTATTGTTTTCTGAGAAGGGTCCCTGACTGTGACAGCTTCTCAGATCCCACCTTTCAAGTGGCAATGGCAGAGGGTCTGTTAAGGCTGAGGCTCAAGTAGATGTGAAATTTTACACTTTAACTTTATGTATACAATAAATTAAAACATTCTGATTTTCTTTCAAAAGTCAATTCAGCATTGCCTGCTTTTCGTGTTCTTCTCAGTTATTTCTAACACAGATTGCTTTTGGAGCAAAAAAAAAAAAACACCCCACAAAATACAAAACACTGGTACCAATATTTACCATTTATAATATACCAAAGAGTAATTTATATAACAGGTTTTTTTTTCTTTTAACTCTCAACACCCCCAGAGAATAGTAGCTATTATTCTACACATTTCACAAATAAGGCTAAGTAAGGTTAAAGACTGAAATCGTCCCAATTTAGCCTGGTAATAAATGGCAAAACTGCAACACCTATGCTATCCAATATGGAATGACCTATGTTAACATATGCTACTCCAACAGGTGTGACTCTTAGCACTAACACCATTATTAATTTCTCAAGATCCTCAGTGTCTATCAAATTAACATCGATCACCACAAAGTACAACCTCAGACTTACTACCCCTGGCCTTTAGTCAGTGAGCTTAGTTGAGTTCAGAAGAAATAGTCATTTATGGAATATTTTGGGGCCTTTTTAGCTACAGAGGCAGTGAGGAAGAAGGGGATAAAACTGCAGTCTATGATGCAGGATTCCAAATTTGCAGTAAATTCACCTTAAAGCTCAGGCCAATGGAAATTTTTTTTTATTTAACATTTTATTTTTGAAGTTTTTTTTTTTTCACCCAAGATTTCAGCATGACTTAAATGTAACAGTAATATTAGGGTTTTCATTTGTCCCTGTACCTAACCTGCAATCCCCAGTGACACCACCCTTTGTACCAAGCAGATTCAGATTCTTTTCCTCCTATAAAAAATTGCCATTCCTGGGGCGCCTGGGTGGCTCAGTTGTTAAGCGTCTGCCTTCGGCTCGGGTCATGATCCCAGGGTCCTGGGATGGAGCCCCTGCATCGGGCTCCCTGCTCGGCGGGAAGCCTGCTTCTCTCTCTCCCTCTCCCACTCCCCCTGCTTGTGTTCCCTCTCTCGCTGCGTTTCTCTCTGTCAAATAGATAAATAAAATTTTTTTTAAAAAATTGCCATTCCTATGCACCATTCCCTAAGAAACCTAACAAATGCTTTTCTAATTCTTGATAGACTAATTGGAAAAACAACAAAAAAACAAGTCAATAGCTAAAGTTGTTCCAACTTTCATACTACATTAGCATTCCAAAGTGTGACCTCAGCATCTGAGACCAGTAATTCTTAAACTTGGGCACCCACACCCCTAGATGTTCTTGGATTCAAAAGGTGGGAGTTAACTGTCCTGTAAGAAAGTTAATGTTGTGTTTAATGTCGACCGTAATGTGAAATATACAGATAAGCACATGTGGTGTAATGAACACCTCTTGATAATGGAGAGCCACCAAGAGATTTTAGTGCTCGCACCGGTGTTTGTGTTTACTATTATGCTGGTACAACTGCCATTGGTTGAAAAAAGACTTCAAAGGCCAATTACACCAGACAATGTAGCTGCGTCAACAAAGGTCCCAAGGTAGTTCAGAGAAAAGGGAGCGTATGTGGGCAACGCTATGATTTTCTTCATGCTGATTTCAAAAGGAATACGCACTCAAGGAGCCAGTACTATATTTAACCTGTGGTGGTCTAACAGCTTCAGCAAAACAGCATCATGCATCAAATCAAATTAATGTACTAATTTTACAATTAAAATTTGAGTGTTTTACACTGCAGTTATAAATTGAATTTTGTTTTATAAATGCAAACTCAACAGATGAAGAATTTATATCTAATTTTATGTTTGTATATATTTAAGGCAATACTGGAGATTTACAAGGCTTTTTTTCCTTTTAAAAACAATTTAAGGTTGATCGATGCAAATTCAGCATCAAGTCATATATAGTTTAAGAGTATTTCCATGGCCTGTGCCATGTTTAGCTTTGGAATGATAGATACTCTATATGAGACTGATCACTACACTGTTGACCCACTACTGTTTTGGGTCAGTATTTATTTTTTCTTTCAGGCTCTTTCAATGCCTTCATGTTCTCCCAATATTCATTCAGTGTCAAAAACATATCCCAAGTTTTACATAAAACAAAAGGATACCTACGATTATATGAGAAGCAGATTGGTGGATGGGTCAAAAGTATTGATCTGGGGTCAGATTCTGGCTCTATCACTTCCTCACTATGACCTTAGCACCTTGCCTAATCTCTCTGGGTCTCGGTTTCATCATCCAGGAAATGTGGATAGTAATGGTACCTGCTGGGTAGCATTGTGGTCGAGATCAAGTGAGTTAATGTAGGTAAAGCGCTTAGAATAGTGCTTCACATACAATAAGCATATGCATTTGCGCCTGCAATCGTTATTAAGCCCGTCCAGTTGCCAGAAACACACCAGATAAAGAATCACAGACAAAGTTTAATGAGTGTTTCTTATTTGCTGAAAACAAACCAGAGCAATAATAACAAAGGGCCTAGACTTTCAGTCTGCCTTCCTAACTTACTATATGTTTCTGGAAAATAACCTCTTCATATTTCAGTTTCCTTTTATGACTTATTGTGAGGATGAGATCAGATTTTTGGAAATCATGTTATTTTAGACTAGAAAGGATCACATGCAAACCCAGTTATTTATAATTAAGGAAAAGTAAATTAGATTAAAAATTAATAGGAATCGTTATGAAAAAGTTCTAGCCCATATACTAAACTGTCCACAGAACTAAAATTTATCCATAGAAGTAATTAACCTTTTTAAAATGTTAAACATTTAGATGGAAATATTAATAAAATGTGACAGATTCTACAAAGTGATTAAATAATGACTACAGAACACAGCTTTCCTTAATTTCTCAGAGTTGGAATTATACACATCATTTCTTTTTCTGAGCCCAAACAATGTAACTCAGACATCTTTAATTAAAAGGCAGAAAGTCATACATTCCAAGATTTCTCTGTTTTTATAATTCTTCCCTCCTTTGGATCAACTTCACTTCACTTTTTTAAAAACGGGTTAAGTGGCTAACAAAAGTACATAAAGTAAAAACTATGGGCTTTGGATGATAGGTGTCAATGTACATTCATCAATTCTAACAAATGTACCATTCTGGTAGGAGATGTTGATAACAGGAAGCCTACGCACATGTGGGGACAGGAAGTATATGGAAAATCTCTGTATCTTGTTCTGTTTTGCTGTGAACCTAAAACTGCTCTTAAAAAAATCAAGTTATTAAATTAGAAAAAAAATTTAAAAACAAGGAAAATTGTGTGAGGGGAGAAAACATCACAGGAGGGGGAAAAAAATAAAAGATGTGCCAAGGTATGGTGGTAATCAACTTGGATGGCATAACATAGAGGCAGGCTCCATGCTTAGCTCCAAGACCTGTAAGACATTAGCTCAACACAGAAAACAAAATCCAATTAAACTAGAGGGTATTACGCTGAGTGAAATAAGTCAGTCAGAGAAAGACATGTATCATATGACCTCATTGATATGAGGAATTCTTAATCTCAGGAAACAAACTGAGGGTTGGTGGAGTGGTGGGGGGTGGGTGGGATGGGGCGGCTGGGTGATAGACATTGGGGAGGGTATGTGCTATGGTGAGTGCTGTGAATTGTGTAAGACTGATGAATCACAGACCTGTACCTCTGAAACAAATAATACATTATATGTTAAAAAAAAAAAAAAAAAGAAGATAGTAGGAAGGGAAAAATGAAGGGGTGGAATTGGAGGGGGAGACGAACCATGAGAGACTATGGACTCTGAGAAACAAACTGAGGGTTCTAGATTGGAGGGGGGTGGGGGGATGGGTTAGCCTGGTGATGGGTATTAAGGAGGGCACGTATTGAATGGAGCACTGGGTGTTATATGCAAACAATGAATTATGGAACACTACATCAAAAACTAATGATGTAATGTACGGTGATTAACATAACATAATAAAAAAAAAAAAAACCATCGGCACCTGGGTGGCTCAGTCGGTTAAGCATCTGCTTTTGGCTCAGGTCATGATCCCTGGGTCCCAGGATTAAGCCCCAGGTTGGGCTCCCGCCTCAGCGGGGAGTCTGTTTCTCTCTCTGTCCCTCACTCTGCTCAGGCTCTCTCTCTCTCCCTCTCTCTCGCTCGCTCTCTCTCTCAAATAAATAAATAAAATCTTTAAAAAACAAAACACACACACAAAAAAACCAATTCCAATGGAAAAGCACACCTAATCCTAGTACAGAAAAATGAGAAAATTGCTCTTTTAAGTGCTTATAAGGAAACCACACTGCATTATATAATGTGCTAAACATATGTTGTAAATTGAATTTAGTTTTAGAGACGTGCAATTTGAAACATTAAGGGTTTATTATCTAATTTTTATATGTTCATATTTAAACGCAACATTGGGAATTTGCAAGAATACTCCCTTTATCTTAATTTCCCTTCAAATGTGATCCACACATAACTCATATCTGAGCAATATCAAGTCATAAAAACTTTAAGACAATTCTAGAGCTCCATAATATGTACAACCCGTGATAACACACACAAGCTTCCTCTTACATCCATAATCTCAAGTAAAATGACCACAATAAATCTCTATTTAGTAAATGAAATAAAATGTTTCAAAGTACTTTCTCTTAGAACATTGCTCAATAAAGGCTGATGTCTGATGCCCAATTAAAATTCATTAAAATACAGGTGAACACATGAACTGAATCATCGTTGAGGATGCAAACCACGTGTTTAAATATATAATAATCTAATGGTAAATTTAAGTTGAAGTAAAATTTGCATATTCAGAAGAATAAATAATCCTTCGGGAATTCTCCAGTAATACAAATTCTTTTTTTTTTTTAAGATTTTATTTATTTATTTGTGAGACAGAGAGAGCGAGCACAAGGGGGGGGAGGGGCAGAGGCAGAGGGAGAAGCAGGCTCCCCACTGAGCAGGGAGCCTTATGCAGAACTCAATCCCAGGACCCCGGTATCACGACCTGAGCCAAAGGCAGATGCTTAACCAACTGAGCCACCCAGGCATCCCAGTAATACAAATTCTTATAGCTGATATATAGCATAGGATTTATTAAATTTATATTTTGACTATATGCTACCATGTTTTAAAAGTCATTTTGACTGGGATAATTTTATGTTCATAAAATATAAATTCATTCATTGCATTAGTCAAGGTCCGAAGAGGAAATAAAGGGTTTATTTAAAAAAGGAATGATCATTTCAAGAGTGTAAGTATAGGAGCCAAGCACAGGGCAGTGGCTGCCAAGTGTTACCACCTCTAGGCCCCAAGGAACAGGCAGAGGGAACCTGTAATGGAGCCCAGTAAGAGAGAGAGTCATGCATAGGCTGTGGCCTAGAGCAGAGAAGAAAGCTTCACTTGAAGGGCTAGTCAACTCAAGGTAACCTCTTAGAGTGGAAACCAAAGGCAATAAATACTCCTTTTTTATACTGCTTCCTCCTCTGTTGGTCACATTCGAGACACAGCAACACATTAGAACCTGCACCCACACAGATCAACCTCCACAGATGAGGGCAGGTGTTGGAGGGAGGAGAGTGGACCCGGGCGGGCAAACAGAAGGACTGCGGCTGCTGCGAGAGGTGAGCTCTGCCAGCTAAATTACTGATGCAGCTCTTGGCATCGGATGAGTTCCTCTCCTGAGGCGCTCACTTCAAAGAGCTCTTATTTAATAAGAAGGGGAGGAGAGTGAGCAAAATGAGAACTCAGCTCTCTTTCAAAGAAATTTATTTTTTTCTTTTTGGGAAACTTACTTTTTCAGCTGATGTCCCAATCCAAATCGCTCTTTTGTAGAAATCTGAAAGACATCAACAGTGGGCACTGCAAAGGAAAAAATAATCAGTCAATATGTTGAGCTGAAACTTAACCAACAGCCAGGAAAAAGACTGAAAAGTAATATATATGATACACTCTAATATGTACACATACATAAATATATTATACATTTACATATTATATAGTATGTAAGAAATATTTATACACACATACATATTTAAAAATAGCATATACACAGTCTTATACATTGCTATTTATGGTTTATATATATAGATTTTGGAGATCATTCTTGGTCATTAGAAAACAAGGGTAGAAGTAGGAAAAATCACTCAGGAACTTATTAAAGTAATTGGCAAGAGATACTGTGGTCTGGATCAGTGGAGGTGGTGAACTGTCTTTGTTAACAGGACATTCTCAGATCACACGTGCTCCACATTGGAACCAAACTGGTATCCCCAATTTCCTCACCCCCCGTGTTGGCAGTTACTCTGGGACACAAACACTCCACTGATCAAAGAAAACTGTTGTTAGTATCATCAATCAGTTCCTTTTCCAAAAGCATGCTAATCCTTAGATACAGACTGAGGAACAGAGTGGACATCACTCGAATCCCTCCTATCCCAAACCCAGGGCTACAGAAATTCAAAAATGAGTAAGAAAAATCCTAACATCTTGAAAACTCAGCAGAATTTTTTTTTTTTTTAAGAAAAGATGACAAAATTGGAACATGTTATGCTCTCTCTTAAAAGATTTAAGAAGACACAATCTATTCCCAGGTAGGTGGGAAAAGTGACTGGGGAGATGGAGGCAGAGAAACAAAAGGGACCTGGTTTTTGAAAAATCCAAAATGCACTAGAAGAACTGAAATTGTCACTGGAAGAAATTATATAAGATACACAGAGAGAAAGAGAGAGAGAAAAGAGAGATAAGAGACACAAATGTTTACCCAGAATATATAAATTATTCCTACAAATTAATGATACAAAGACCAAAACTTATTCATACTATGAATGACTAGAAAATAAACATCAGTATTTTACCAAAATGATAAATCTTCTAGAGAAATGTAAGTTACAAACACTGACTCAACTAGTAGTATAAAATCTGGATGACCCAAATTTTAGAATATACTGAAAGAGCTAACAAGATGTTACTTTCAAAACTGTTCCAAGATTCAAGTGATAAAACTTATACTACTATTAAATTAATGAAATTAATTATTACTATTAGTTGCCTTGAGTGTATTCAGATGTTAATAATCAGTGAAACTGGATGCAGAGTATATGGGGACACTGTACTACCTTTACAATTTTTCCGTAAATCTAAAAATGTTTTAGATTAATTTTTATAATTTTTTTTTGAGAGAGAGATAGAGAGAGAGAGAGAGAGACAGCAGGAAGGAGGGGCAGAGGGAGAGAGAGAGAGAGAGAATCTTAAGCAGACTCCACACTCAGCACAGAGCTCAATGCATGGCTCAATCTCACAACCCTGAGATCACGACCTGAGCCAAAATCAAGAGTTGGACACTTAACCAACGAAGAAACCAGGCACCTCAATTTTTATAAAAATTTTTAAAAGTAATAGTTTTCTGATAACTAAGAATCAGTTAGAAAATAAACTGGAATATAAAAGTCCCATTAAGCAAACAAGTACTCATGAATAAATTTAGCTAAAATTACTGACCTCAGGCAGAAAAAAAACCCAAAAAACACAGAATGGTACTGATACATAAAATTAAAAACAATGAACAAATCTTCCTTTAAAGGAATAAAGGAAAAGTGAATATAAAAATGTCTATTCTTCCTAAATTTATTTAAAAGTTACCTTAAAATAACCAAATAATTCCCCACGAGGGTTCATTTTTAGGGACAACAGACTGAGGAAGAACTTGACAGAATGCACTAGAGAAATATTTTTATGTTTTAAAAAAGATGAAGGTTATTCGATTTTTCCTTGTCTTTCATATAACGTAGGTTGGGAAGGCAGTAAGTGAGGGCTGCTTAAGATACGTGGAAATGATTCTAACACTGATCATGTACATGTGCAGGTACCAATCATGAGATGATTTGCACAGAACAACATTTTTAATAATGTTGGTTGTTTGGGGCACCTGCGTGGCTCAGTCGTTAAGCGTCTGCCTTCGGCTCGGGTCATGATCTCAGGGTCCTGGGATCGAGGCCCCGCATCGGGCTCCCTGCTCAGCGGGAAGCCTGCTTCTCCCTCTCCCACTCCCCCTGCTTGTGTTCCCTCTCTCGCTGTGTCTCTGTCTGTCAAATAAATAAATAAAATCTTTAAAAAAAAAAAAAAAAAAAAGTTGGTTGTTTATCACATTAAACTAAAAGCAGCCTTGCCTTTCAGATCAGAAACTAGACTTATACACCAGCAATGCTGAAAAAAATACATAATAAGAATAATCATGTCTTTTTATTTAAAATATATTTCCTCATATACATTGAAAATAATCTTTAATATTAAAGTGGATAAGGAGGTATATTTCTTTAATTCTTATCATTCTTGTTCACTTACAGATATTTTGTCAGATTAGCCCTGATCAAATATTACAGCTCAAATAAGTATTACTCATACATTTCCAAATCTTAGCAATGAATGCTTTCAAAAAGAACTGCTAACTATGTCAGTCTAAACCTTGGATTAGTCACAAAACTTGTTTGAGGTAAATTAAGACCAAAGGGTACCAATTGAAAAATAAATACGTGAAAGATAATATTAAGGAAAAAGAGGGAAAAAATAGCCCAGTAAGTACACATAACAAAACACAAGCAACGCCAAAATAGATGTCTTGCAAATGAACAAAATTAAAACACTTCAGACACAAACTAGCAGAAGTCTCTCAAGCATTTTTACCTTTTTTTGGGGGGGGGGGGACTATTATGACCCCATAAACTTATAGTTGGTCAAGTGTGTCTCATTCACAAAATGAGAGTGTCATTCTCCAGTATGAAAAAAGCAAGCATAATCCTCATGTTTCTTTGGTTTACAAACTATTAGGTAGCAAATCAACTAGCAGAAATGAAAACAGAAGGACTAAATTATGGATGAGCTGTAATACCGAAGAAGGGGTACTGAACAATACAATCATCTAAACGTGAATTAGAATATAATTGTTAGAACATTTACAAAACCATGGAAATATAACAAATCTTTAAAGAGACGTTGAAAAGGATAATCTCTGCCTAAAATTCAAGATTATATTTAAAAAGTGAGTAACAGTGGTAAGATTACATAAAAGCATGCCACATTCTCATCTCACACAGATGGAGTAATGTGAGTAGAGATGAACTGACCCAATTTTGTTCCTAACCCTGATAATTAAAAAAAAAAAAAAAAGTTCAGACAGAAGAGCTGCTTTCTCTTTTAACCACCAACAGAATAAAATCGAATGGTCACATATCAAATCCCTAAAGAAAAAAACTTAACCATACAACAAAGTATCTGGGGAAACAGCAAAAACACATACACCTATACCTGGAATATTGTGCAGATATTACAAATTATTCCATTTGAGAATATTTAATGACTTGAGGACAGTCTCGTGACATAACATTAAGGTGTATAACTATACAGTTCGATGTCAACTTTATGAAAATGAGCCATGTGTGCAGAGAAAAGAGAAACACCAAACTATTCACAGGTTTCTCACTATAGAGGGATTATGAGTAATTCTTTTTCTTCTTTCTTACATTTCTACACATTTGAAATAATCACAATAAAAATATGTAACATCTAGTTGTCTTTGCCTGGCATTAAATCATATGTTGTTTATATTAAGAGCTGATTATTTAAGTAGAAATCATTATACAAAAACAGAAAAGAGGTGACTCAACAGAAACTTTTTCAAAATGAAAGATTTTCCTATGTATTTCATAAACTTGGAATGGGTCAGGGATCTTTCTTGGGTAAAAGCTAATAGTAGATGTTAAGTTCCTTAATATGCCTAAAGAAAAACGCGCCAACATCACAGTAAAGGATGTGTGAAGACGGCCTTGACTTCAAGAGGTGCTGTGTATGTCCATATCCCTTGATTCTGGGTGGGTTTTTCAACTGCTTTGAACAATACAATACAGCGGAAGATTCACTGTGCCTTTTCCCAGGTGGCATCCACAGCCTGTCTCTTGTAACACTTGCTTTCGGACCCCAGTCACCATGCTACAAGAAACCGGAACCACATGAAGAAGCCATGTGTAAGGTCAACAGTCAAGTCAAGGGGCCGCAGCTGAGCTCCAAGATGACACACTCATCAACTGCAACATATCTCAAAGTCCAGCATCTTGAGCATCCAACCTAGCAGAGCCTTTAGTTGACATAAGCTCCATCTACCACCTGACTTCCAAAGGCATGGGAGACTCCAAGCAAGAACTGCTCAGTTGAGCTCAAAGAACAGTGAGAGATGGTAAGCTGTTTTAAGCCACCAAGTTTGGGGTGGTTTGTTATTCAGCAGTATGTAACTGTAGCAACATGAGTAGACACAGTGTGTGTGTGTGCACGCGTGTGTGTGCGGGCACGTGCAGATGCACGCATGTGCATGTGTATCTGGTAGGGCAAGATATCTTAATCCAGTAAGTATTGGCAAGATTTAATAATCATGTCCTTTGCTGTAAATAGCTATCACTTGAGATATAGCAAAATCATCCTTCAAGATAGTGGAAAACAAAAATATTACTAAGATCTCCATTTTTAAAAATAGAAGTATGTTATATTTATAGTTAGGCTAAATTCATCAGTAATCAAAGGTGGGATAAGTAAACATTAAAATCGAATCCCAGAATCAGAGACATAAATAATTAACTCTAAGGGCAACCCAAAATATACTTACTGAGCCTCTACTATATGCAGAGTTCTCTTTTAGGTTTTATTTGTTTGTTTCACAGCAACTTGTCAACTCCTGAAATCTATACAACTAAATGTTGTATGTTTCTGTTTCCATAAGTTATACTGGCAATAAACCATCTTTGCTAGGATGCAAGTATATTTAAATACCATTATCAAGATAGCTGCAATTATGCTCAGAATTACCAAATGAACACTCCCTTTCACGCCCAAAGCACAACTAATTCATACTCAAAATAGTAAACAGAGAAATAAAACTAACCTGGGCCATTTAAATACTGTGTAAGGGAACAGTGTAGTCGGACAATTATAGGTTCTGTTCGAATCACTTCCCAAGCCACAGCAATCTCCTCCTGTGCAAATAAATATATTAAAAGATGAATTAGTCACCTTTTATAGAGTTCTTGATTTTTTTTTTCCAAAATGAAACTTTTTAAAATTTATTTTGAAGAAATACATAAATCAATAAGGCTTACAAATTACCTCAAGACCTAGGGTTTGGAAAAGAATGTCAAAGTATTCTTAATTTTTACCTTCTACACAGGAAAATTAAAGTGAAAATTTAAGAAATAATGAAGTACTATAATAAGAGCCCATAAATTTCAGAATATATTAAAAGAACCAATGTAAAAATATACATATATAAAATGTGTTTCTTCAGCCAGTCATTGTATTTCTCTATAATCACTTTAACAAAATCAGCTTGTTACTAATAATGAGAAACAAATATTTAATTTTTTCCAACAACACAAATAAACATTTTTGAATGTACCAATCATATTGTATAAATTGATACTTACATCCAGAAAGCTAACATCAATATGCAGATCAATATCTACATCATCAATGGCTCCGTATTCCCTGAAAGCAAAGATTAACACTTATTTTTCCATTTTCCTTAAAAGATAATGTGTGCTCGTTTAAGTCAAAGATTCAATCCCTAACTCTTCTCACTGATCTCCACAGAGCGCTCAGAAGTGACTGGGGACGTGAATTAACGAACTCCATGTAGTTGGACTGTCATCTCCTGTGACTATTTATACCGTCTAGACATCTTTCTATTTTTACGTACATGCATTTGCATACATAAATTCAAGAATTGTTTGCTTCATAGTTTCAAACATCCCCAGTTCTCTGTGGCGAATTCAACCACTTGGTTTTCATTGTGCTCTCTGAAGAGGAAGAGTTGCCTCAAAGGGCAAAGGAAGGAGTTTCTGACAGGAAGAAAGGGTGGGAAAATAATTCACTGCCACAAGGATGTGCCCATGACTTTCCCTTCCATGCTAAACATCACTGGTTCCGACCGGATCCACGGGCTCTGCCGCTCACATGTCATCGTGTTTTGATAGGCAGCTCTGAAAGTCTGATATATCCAAATTAAAACAAGTAACAACACCATGTGCCACATGAAGACGTTCTAAACACCAACCTTTCTCCAGCCCACGAAGAGCCGTAAACCGGCATACATGAAAGAACATAAAAACAATAGTTTCCCCAGATTCTCTATATACATAAATCTGTATTTTTTATATTTTTATAAAAGTATGAAGTTACAAATGCTATATAGGATGAGAAATAAAATTATACAGATAACTGAAATGATAAAAGTTAGCTGCCAGTATTTATTAAGCACTCATGTGCCAGAAATTATTCTAAGAATTTTATATACACGTGATGGCGGTGCATGATGGGTACCACCACCACCTTTAATTTATATACGCATTAACTGAGGCTCAGAGCAATAAAGTAACTGACCCATCATCACTCTGCAGCAGAGCCAAGATTTAAACACACACATCCTATTTATTTACACAGGTGATTAATCGGTTCACTATTCAATAAACTATCACTTTGCAGGGTCCTCATCATAGCCTTCTGACGAGGATACCATTACTACCCTCATTTGCAAACAAGGAAACTGAGCTTTAGAGAATTGAAATCAGATGTCAAAGAGTCGATAAGTCAGTGGGGAAGTCAGGCACTGAGTTCATATTCAATTTCAAAATTGTTTGTAGGATATTATCTGGCACATAGTACTCAATGATAATTTCTGTGTATTACGTATTCAAGTAAGGTTAATATAATACAAAACTGTGGCACTTGTCTAGGGTTCAGAGAAGACACTTTTAATGATCAAATGGTTTTATGTAATTTGATGAATGAAGGAATCGAAGGGGTTTTTTGATTTTTAATGTCTATGACACACAAAAAGCAGCATATTAGAATATAAGAACTCAGGGCACCTGGGTGGCTCAGTCGGTTAAACGTCTGCCTTCAGCTCGGGTCATGATCCCAGGGTCCTGGGATCAAGCCCTGCATCGGGCTCCCTGCTCGGCAGGAAGTCTGCTTCTCCCTCTCACTCTCCCTCTCACTCTCCCTCTCTCTCAAATAAATAAAATCTTAAAAAACAAAAAAAAGAATATAAGAACTCAGCCTCTGTGCTTTCTCCATCAACCCCTTAAAAATATATCAAAACAGGGCTCCCTGCTCAGCTTGTCCCTCTCCTCTGCCCCACCCCTCTGAACGTGCACTCTCCCTCTCTCTCAAATGAATAGATAAAAATCTTTAAAAAAAAAATTAAAAAATTAAAAATATATATATATCAAACCACTGACCACATTTTCACTATTTATGAAATTGTATTTTTTATTCTTTGATGATAATATTTTTAGATTACATAAAAAAGAAAAGGGATAAAAATTATTCACATAGTAACTGAATTTTTAAAAACACTTCATGGAGGGGAAATTGGGGGGGGGGGGAGACGAACCATGAGAGACTATGGACTCTGAGAAACAACCTGAGGGTTCTAGAGGGGAGGGGGGCGGGGGGATGGGTTAGCCTGGTGATGGGTATTAAGGAGGGCACGTTCTGCATGGAGCACTGGGTGTTATATGCAAACAATGAATCATGGAACACTACATCAAAAACTAATGATGTAATGTATGGTGATTAACATAACATAATAAAAAAAATCTGTGTTATTCATAAAGGATAAGAACACTTGTAACCTTATGCAAATTTAGACATGATATGATATGCAAATTTAGATACAAAAATATGCCAATTTATTTATGAAATTATACAGACACCATGCCAAGAATAAGGACCAAGCAAATAAACCATCTCTTTTATGCCTCTGGTTCAGGGGTCAGCAAGCTTTTCCTGTAAAGGTCAAGATAGTAAGTATTTTAGCCTTTGCCTCAGGCCTTTTCTGGTCTCTGTCACATATTCCTCTTGGTTTTTGTTTTTCTTTAAATCCTTTTAAAAAAGCAAACACTATCTGTATCTCTCAGGCTGTTCAAAAATGGGCCCCACGACCCAGTGGTCATAATTTGCCAATCTTAAACATCAGCAATTTATTCATAAATATAAAAGTCAAACATCTTTTGTGTTGGCAAATTAAAAGAAAGAACCACTAAATGTAATGATGAGGATCAATTATTAATGATGTTCAATAGACATTTAAGTGGGGTGAAAACTGTAACAAGTATGTGTAAACCTCTGCCTAGAAGGATGTTTGTGAGTGTAGAAATTGGGGACAGAAACAAATATTAAATAATAAGGAAATACTTAAAGTATAGCACACTGGTACAATAGAAAAATTTTTTACCCATTACTAAAGAAGTTGATATAAAAATATTTACTATCCGGAGGGATATGTTCCAAAATATACTATTTGGAGCACGTAGATTACCAAAAATGCATGGAAACTGAAATTCCCTTTTTAAATAAAATAGAAATAGAAAAACCAGAACTTTTTTTTAAAAAAGTACTTATTTATTAACTGTAGATTGTGGGTAAAACCTATTTTATATAAAATTTATGTGTTTTCTGGGGCGCCTGGGTGGCTCAGTCGGTTAAGCGTCTGCCTTCGGCTCAGGTCATGATCCCAGGATCCTGGGATCGAGCCCCGCATCGGGCTCCCTGCTCCGCGGGAAGCCTGCTTCTCCCTCTCCCACTCCCCATGCTTGTGTTCCCTCTCTCGCTGTCTCTCTCTGTCACATAAATAAATAAAATTAAAAAAATTTTTTTAAAACATATCTACTTTTTCTGATTACTACGGTAATATAAGCTCATTTTATAAAATGTCAGAAAAACACACAAAAGCAACTTATAATACTACCACTCAGATATTATCTTCGCTTATATCTCATTCCATATTTTTATATGGTATATAAAAATCTGTCCTGCTCTTTCACTTCTTCTAAAATAAGTATTTTTCTATATTATGAAATATTCTTCAAAATCATAGAATTAAATGGTTGTATTTGTATAAATACAATTCTATAATAAGGTAATGTTAAAATTATGAGGCTGCTATTGATTTTTTTTTTTTACACTGTAAATATTGATAAAAAGGCCTCTGGATAAAAATCTATGTGCATCTGTCTTCTCACAGAATCATTTCTAAAATTACTGCATGAAATAAATAATATAACTATATTTGGGGGTCTTGATATATGTCATTTAATTACTATTTTAAAAGGTTATGACCATTTCTAATCGCACCAGTCAGCTTATCACAGCGACCACTTTCCACATCCCCATCATCACCAGGCGTTCATTTGCTCGGGTCACTGCCAGTTTCCCAAGGGAGAATAACTTTTGTCTGGATTTAGTTACAGTGGCAAGACTGGTACAATTAGAGGCTGAAAGAAGGGAATCAGAGACAAGAAAAATCAGTAAGAACCTTACCCACAGCTGTTTTCTTCGGAGTTTTCCAGACCACTTCAACAGAATTTATCATAAAGTTATGATCAGAAAGTGACATGTATTCTTTTAAAACATTTAATATGTGAATCTTTAAGTATTCTTTATATGATTTCTTCAACATTCTTGTGGTTAGTACCTTCCTAATTTCTAACACTATCAATTTATTTCAACAACAACAACAAAATTATAAGTACTCTTCCCTGCCACAGCAGAGCACAAAGACAGAACACAAACACAGAATTTTGAAGAGGCAGAGGCATTAAAGATTTGCAATTAACTGGATTCTGCAGGTGTAGATCTGTAAATAGTTACACTTTTTGTTTTTATGCCACACTTCAAAGAATTCACAACAGTGCTGCGTATATGCAAACCAATTTCCGTTGTGATGCCCTTTTTATATAATGCCAGTAATTTCAGATTTCCCACTGCGAGATTACAAAGCGTGATTACAGTTTGTCCAGATGCAGCGACCCAGTCATCAGGATTGCTTCTATATCTGAATAACTTTCAGTTGCCCCGGATCTCATGAATAGCAAATGCAGAATCAAGTCAAAAGCCTGAAATATGAATGCAACTTGAATTGTGAAGCCAGATATCTGATTGTGTCCTGAATGCTGTATTGGGTTTATAATAACTCAAAATAATTTCATGCACTGCCTATATTTATTCACTGTGAAAAGATCACATCAAATTGAACCTGAATACTTTTTTAAGATAAGGAGAACAACACAGAAATGATCTGATGCAGTTCTTATACCTTGGAACTGAGAAAGGACTGCTTCACAATTTTTTTTTTCCCAGACATCTGAGCTACTCTTTCAATCAACATATCTTGAAATCTGGTCACTTGATTTTGGATATTTACATATGACCTAGTTCATTTAAGAACGTATGTACAAAATGTATTTTTCTATGAACATGTATTTTTGAGGGCACTATGTGTTAGAATTCTTGGCAATTTCTTCTCCTAATTTTTAATGGAACTAATCAAGATAACATCATCATTAATGAGACACAACATCCATACTCACAATATAGTAAATGTTAGACCATCTCTCCTGGTCCTCCTTTCTCTATAAATACAGCTTATTCATTATACTGTTGTGATGTTTTATAACACTACCTGATCAGAATTAGCAGTGATTGCACTGGTTATAAAAATATTATTAGATATCTAGCCTTCCCTTATTAGCTGTCAAGGAAATTATACATATACACACATACATGAAATTCTATCACAGGTTCTTGGGAAATAAAATCATTACTATTCAGTTATTTCTTGCATT
The DNA here is from genome assembly GCF_004348235.1 of Phoca vitulina. NCBI lineage: Eukaryota > Metazoa > Chordata > Mammalia > Carnivora > Phocidae > Phoca > Phoca vitulina. The sequence continues at coordinate 36,166,057 of NW_022589720.1, read as the reverse complement.
CAGTGACTGGTCAGTTACATTTTGAGAAGAAATAGATTCTGTGAGGAAACATAACACCTTCTATGACATCTGAAACTCAACAAGCATTCCCTGTCTCTCTCTGCATGCCTACTCAATGTATGTTTTTTGCTCAGTGTGGGAGAGATGTTTGTGAATGGGCCAAGAAATATGCAAACTCAGTAGTCAGGAAGAAATCTTGGTAGATTAAAGCATTTGCAAGACTGTATCCAAAGTGCTCTGAAGTTTCTCTAAAAGGCAACAAGACTGAGAAGAATGTAAAAACTAGGTCCAGATAAAAAAAGAAGGCGATACAAAATGACAGTGTATTAGAGATACAGTTTCTACAACCCCTCCTCCCCCGGTGAAAAATCCTTGGTTTTACTTGAAGAAAGTACAGGCGCTGGGAATAGGGGTGACTGTCTGGGATCTGACATTCTGAAGCTTTCAACTAGATTATGGGCCAGTATTTTTGGAAAATACTCCCCCCTTTGTTTCTTCTAGGTGCTTCCTGTCATCACTTTCCCCTGGTTTTCAGTCAGACCATTTTTCTGGAGGCTCCAGAAGCAGGAGTGGGAGTACCAATAGCTGGAAAGGACACTACAAATATCCAACGGCAAATCTTTTGATGAAAGACGTCTTCAACGTAGGTTAAGGTATGCTTTAGTAACAGACTTCTTCAGCTCTCAATGGTTTAACACAAAAAAAGGATTTATACATCATGAACGCTACATGTTCCCTATGGACTCGGAGGGCTGGAGGGGAGTTGCTCCTCACTGGGGTCACTCAGGAGCCCATAGTGATGGGAGTCTGGGGGAAACGGGAACTCCTGCACTAGTACCCACACTCACATTTCACTGGACAAAATTAGCTGTATCCACTCATCACATTAAAGGGGCAGAGAAATAAAATGCTGCCAAATACCAGAGGACAGGAACCAGAAGATCTGTAAGTAATCCTACCGGTCACTACAAATGGAAATGCAGAAATCCAGAATAAGTGGTTCATACAGATTTTTGTGGCTTTTCTCTCCTTCCCCTCCCCTCCCCTCTCCTTTCTCTTTCTTGCTCTCTCTCCCTCCCTTCCTCCCTCTCTCAAGGAAGTATGTGGGCCTGAATATAGTAGCACAACCTCAACCTTAAGAACTCCTCAGTCTGCCCTGTCCTCCAGAACATCAACTCCAAAAGGCCCTATTACAATTGTCCATCCACAAAAGGTGATCAAAATGCAGAAGATGGGGCGCCTGTGTGGCTCAGTCGGTTAAGTGGTTAAGCGTCTGCCTTCAACTCAGGTCATGATCCCAGAGTCTGAGAATCAAGCCCCCACGCTGAGCAGGGAGTCGGCTTCTCCCTCGCCCTCTGTCCCTCCCCCCATTTGTGCTCTCTCTCTTACACCCTCTCTCTCTCAGATAAATAAAATCTTTTTTAAAAATGCAGAAGAGTCACAATCTTGCAATCTTCTAACCTTCATTAAGCATTAGTCATCATAAAAATGGCTTCGACTTTTAAAACAGAAGATGGTATGATCATAAAGCAAAGGTTATTTCATACGGGTTAGACGTGTGAAACACCACAAGCAAATTGTCAGAATCATTTCATTCCTGACCACGTGAGAATTTTGTGACTTGTAATTCCCCACACCTTTCTAAAAATATTAACCTCAAATTGTTTTCCGATGGCACTGATCAGATTTTTTTTAAATACATGACTAGAGGAGAAAATGTAGAATGAAAAACATCAAACATCCTCATTTTGCTGCATGATTCAAGATGAGACATGTTCACTCAGTCTAATAAACTGATGGTTTATCCTGTTTCTCCAGAAATCTAACTCACTTCCAATACAAGAGCCTAGGAACTGGAATTGTCATCAGTGTTTATAAGGATGGTTCAACACAGCCAGGATTCTGCTTTTGAATGCTATGGCCACAAAGAGCTGAAATTACCTGCTTCAGTAATGAACTGGGCATTAGTCCCTGTCTCTACCTCCTCTTTCAACCTACTTTAAGAGGTTTTTGTCTCAAGTGAGGCAATGCCAGTTCTTTCCATCTCTTACAGAGAACTTAGATGTGGTTAGCTGCCTTTCTCATTAGACGTCACATTAAAAAAAAAAAAATGACACCAAATAGCCTATTATGCATATTGAGGTACTTCTGTTCTTCAAACTCCATTAAGTTCTTATAAACCTCAATTAAGTAAAAGAACAGCTAATTAGAACAGTCTGTTTTCAGCAGGCTTAGAACTTTGCAAGGAAGAAGGCCATGTCCCCAAGCCTCAGTAGTCGATACGAGACAGTAAATTCATTCATATTTATTTCAAGTAAATCAGACTAGTCCCGCTGTGGTTCATACTTTATACCATGAGGCCTCTGGGAGGTTATTTATTTTGGAAACATTCTCGATAGCTATAGAAAATCTACAGCTATAGAAAATCTACAGCAGGTAAGAACATGGCTTATGTTAATAGAGATTTAAATTGAATCAAAACTTATAAGTGAAATAGGGAAGGAGAAAAAAAAAATCAAAGCCATTTATGACTTTCAATATTTCATTTGAATGAAATTCCAAGTATTTATCTAATTTCAAGAGTTGGTAAGTTATCAATAATTTTATTAATAATGGAAAATACTAATAGAGATGATCACTGGTACTTAAATTCTTGCTGAAGAAACAAAAAATATTCCATATATATATATGTTATATATATATATATAACAGTGTAATTAGAGCTTAGCATGGAAATGTGTGTTCAAGATAGTTCCTTAACTTTATATAAAGGTAATCAACATGCGTTAAGGCAATACCCTAAAATGATAGGTACCTCAAATGAAAAGAAGCTGAACTATATGTTGTATTGTATGATTAACTCTATCCCAGACTTATTTTTTTTTTTAGTGGGGGAGGGGATTAAATTACTGAGATCAAAATTTTAAGCAGTCAAGCAAATTTCGACTCAAGTTAAAAAATTAATCCTTGTTTTGAACCACTTATGGATAAATCCCTACTGCCTTCTTCATTTATTCATTCTAACACCCTTACTGACTATTCATATTCCCTACCCTGGAGCCACAGTAGAGATCAACTGAGAAATAATTGCAGCTAATTTGCTAAAACCTTGAAATTTGCAAATATTTGTTTTTCCAAGCATAATCCCAATCACTCTCAGTCCACTGCAGCCGACCAGACCTCCATGAGTGGGAGAGACAGGATGGATGTATACAACCCCAGTTTACTGAGGCTGCAGGTGGTGGTGAGTTTGTTTCTGAAGTTAAAATGAAACACTTGACAATTATCAATTGTAGTTCTGTTGTACTTCCCAGCTTAAAATATTTGTTGGCTCTCTCAAAATCTAGATATGTCCATGGAAGAGAAAGTAACCGATAATGTAAACATCTTTCATGGATGCCATACAAACAATCAAGAATCCATCAACCCATATTTCATATATTCCCTGTGCTATATTAAGTAACAAAATATGAGCATGATTAAAAAAACAAAACAAAATAAAACAAACCAACAAAATAGTGCACTGTCCCTGCATGCACAGAATTTAGGGTCTAGAGGGGGAGAAGTAAACCAATAATGACAAGACACAAGAAGTTGAGAAGCATAATAAATGAGGTGAAAGCCAAATGTGACGGGAGTCCGAAGGGAAGAACGACTAATCGGCATTGGAAACTCAAAGGAGGCTCCAGAGAAGCTGGCCTTTGGATTGTGGCTTGAATAAGAATGAAGCACTCACTGGTGAGAAAACAGCTCGTGCAAACGCCGGAAGTCAAGAGGGAACAGAGCACGTCTGGAGAACGGGCTTGGGTGGTTTGGGTGGATAAAGCGGGAACCGAGATCAGGCTGGGATCGGAGTCTGAAATTCCATGGCAACTTGGAGGCTGCCCATCAGGCAAAGAAGAAGAATCTGAAATAATCAGATCTGACTCATGGAGGGAAACTAGGATAGTGACAGGAAAGAGTTTCTTTTTTAAATTAGGGAGAGAAGATGGTAGGTAAGGATACTGAGGTCTTCTGAATAATTAAAAGTGATAAATAATGGTCTTTAAATTTATCACCAAATTATATATGAAGTAACTGCAAGATAAAATATATTATCATTCAAATAAACACTGCAAATTTATGTCCTTTTTTTTCCCCCCCTTTCTTTTTTTGGGGTCAGATCACATCACAATGTGATCTGGACACCAGTGGTTATGCATTATTTACTTTTATTGTTCACATGATGTGTCCTTGATTTATGATTGACTGCATGGGCCAGCTGGCCAAGTCTATTAAAGGAATTGATTAGGACGCTATTTAAGACTGATATTTTAGCAAACTAACTCTCCAAAATAACTAATTTCTTTAATGCACCAATGTACTCTTAAACCACATGTACCAAAAACAAAACCAAAAAAATCCATACAGCCACAGATAGTCCATTTTGTATAAGTAGAAACACAGCAGAATGTCTTAAGAAATTTCAAATATAACTAAGCCCAAGAATATTTCCACTTAAATAACTCAACAGAAAAATCCCAAGGACTTACCAAATCATTTTAATTTTTATTCACGAGAGGTATTGATTTACCTGAGAGAAACTGCGTGCGGCCCATATATCTCTCTCACTGCCGACAAATCAGCCTCAAGCTGGGGGTGCTTGTGCAGTTCCCCGTCATAGTTCACCTGACAAAAAGGGATGGTTCAGGAATGACTCAGGGGTGAAGAGAATCAAAAGAATCAAATACAAACCATCTCTTGAGCAGGTCCCCCTATAGGTTCTGCCAGGGATATCTTCTCTGTCATCTTCATTGAAAAATAGAATACAGCAGTATATTCACTAAAGTTCATAGGTTCGCTTACATCATAAGTCTCATATAACGTATTATGCTCGAAAAGTAAAATTAGAGGGGTGCCTGGGTGGCTCAGTCGGTTAAGCACCCGACTGTTCATTTCGGCTCAGGTCGTGATCTCAAGGTCGTGAGACTGAGCTCCATGTTGGGTTCCATGCTGGGCGTGGAGCCTGCTTAAGATTCTCTCTCTCTCTCTCACCCCCCACCCCACTGCTTGCACGCACGTTCTCTAACAACAGCAACCAAAAAAAGCACCACTTTAATCTACTACCTTCCCATTACATTACACAAGTTACAAAACATATTTGTTCAAGAAGTTTACAGAATCAGAACAAGACACCATATACAGCCATATCCTAAAATCAACTGCACAGGTTAAAACTTTAACACTACCCTGGAAAAATAGTGAATTCTTTTATATATATGCATATGTGGCTACACCATTTTCATATATATAAATTATAATATTTCTTCATCACAATTTTCCAACAAACACTTTACGTCAGTGTAAGAGGAAAAGACAATGAATACAAATATTGAGGATGCTCAGTAACTCGGGACCATCAATTTTTATAAAGGTTAATCATGTTCTACTTAAAACTAACCATCCGTGCTTTTGTTAGAAGCGTCATCATTTCAAAACACTGACTGAGCCCAACGTGCTTAAGAAATGTAAAAGTCAGAAATAGAATAAAATGCCATCTGCAAAATCTCTGTAATGAATTAAGATAACTTCAATGCAAGTGAGTGATTACAGTCAAAGAACTGCCAAAGTAACCTTAATTTCTGAATATATGTACAAATAAGAAACAGAGAAATTATACAGATCTGCAAGCCAGGTACAGAACTAACGCGCAGGGCTCTCGGACCACAAGCACAGGAATCCACTAGGACATGGATGCCTACCGTGGACTCTGAGAGCGGATAGTTGGGAGGTCTGATGCACTCACCTGTCCTCCATAATAAAATTCTTCAGAATCATTATCACCTTCAGAATCTTCTTCCACTGTACTATTTTGTCTTGACTCCTTAAAATAATAGAATCAGAAGAAAGTTTTAATGGTCAAACTAGCTTGCCTTCTTTCAAAAAAAGTAGATAATGGCCATAATGGATTAAGTCTTGTGCTTATCACCTGGATTTTATATAAAAGACATTGTTGGTGCAGTACAAACCAAAAACAAAAGATAGTAGGAGACATTTTGTCAGTGTATTAAGCTCTATGTATATCTTTTTTAAAAGTTCTATTTCATCGATTTTGTGTTGTACAATTTACCATTATATATATACATATATGTGTGTGTGTATATATATATGTATATATATATATATAAACTATGTATAATCACCTACAACTTTGGCTTTGTTCAGATAGAACTTCTGAGAAGTTCATACTGATTCGATTTTTTATTAAAAAGTTCCTCGGCATTATTTATCCCTGACTGTCCTCACTTCCACTGCCAACTCTACACAATGGTATGAAACAAAAGGCACTCTTAACTCCAATAATAATTATGAAAATAAATATGAATTACATTACAAAGAGAGCGTTCTGCATATAGAAGTTATTTGCTTTAGATTTCAGATTTCAAAAGGATATTTAATTAAATATGCTTGAACTTGAAGTTTGAATTTCTAATTAACTGAACCACATCTGTTATGTGTCTAAAGTGCAAACAATGAAAACTCATCTAAAGTAACTAATGATGATATTCCTATCCCTGGCTCTGTTAAAATAATTAGAAGAAAGGCAAATTCCATTAGACACAGGAATCTATTAATCCAACGTTTTGGAATCATCCCTAAAATTTCCAGAACAAATTTCAAATTCTTAAGGAAAAAGAAAAACCTACAAAAGGGAATTTGGGTTTGATAAAATGCGAACAGTTTTCAGTTTTAGCGGCAGTACTGCTAAATCTGTGGTTCTCGTTGTGGAAAAAGAAGAGTAGAGGGAATGATACAACACTAAGAGAAAGGGAAGGTCGTATTGGGTACATAGTGTTAAGAGCAAAGAATTGTTGGTCCTGTTGCACTCATTTTTTTTGTTTAATGTCCAGTATTTATTGACTGATTCAAGCAAACTTTTTAAAGGTGAGGAAGGGCGTATGAATTTGTTGTTGTTGTTTTAACATTGGTCAATAATAATGACTCTACATACCTATAATCTTTGCTACCTTAGCTAAAGAGACCACCTTTTACAAATGAACCTGTGAGGGTCCCATTGAAACAATGGATAGCCACATATAGTTGTTAGAACTGTAAGTTATATAAGTGCTCCTTAGTCAACTACGTTATTTGACGAACGTACGGAGAATAAGTAAAGAAAGCTTCGTATGTATCTGATTTAGATTTAAAACTGACATTCTTTCTATTATTTGAAAGGGAGCTTCCTTCTCAGAGTTAACTCTAGGTCACTACCCTCCCCACACATTAAGTCTCTCAGCTACAAGCTTGTGTTCCATACACTAGATGCGATCTTAACCCCAATAACAGTGATGATATTAACTAGAAATACAAGGTAAATTTAAAATATGCCTATATGTTTTCAATAAATATAAAACATGAAATGCAATTTCCATACCTCTCCATTTTCCTTCTGTAATTTGGATTTTATGGATAAGCAACAGTTTGTGTCATTTGTCTTCCTTAATTCTGAAAGTTATAAAACATCATTTCAGTTTTTAGTATACTATTTACCAAACATTTATAAGCTTCAATGTAAAAACACCCCTCAGGTGATCCTTTCTTTGCAAGAAAATTAAGGAATATTTTGAAATTATATTATGTTGGGAAGTTATGTGATATACAAGCTCTTCTGATTTTCCATTGCCCATAAGAATATGGTCAAACCAAAGTGCCACTACACAGACTCCTTCAGATCTCATTATATATTTCATGGGATCTACATTGCCCTGAGTCAGCTTTTTAAATATTCAGTTTCCCTAGCAGTGTCATTATGTATGGAATATTTTAGAGCAAATATCAACATAATGCATTTAAACAGGACTTTTTCAAAGAACTGTAAATTTATGTGTTTAAAAAACTGTTAAAAAAACAAACTAACACAAGTTAAATAGAAAATTTATATGGGGATTTATAGATCCTAAAGATAAATATCTGTTACATGGGCTAAAAGAAACAAAAAAAAATAAAGCTACCTACAGGCAAGAAAATATTAACCTAGAATTTTAAAAAATAGTGTATTCCTATTACCTGTTGCTATTCGATGAAAAATTATTGGAATTGGCTCTGTAGTAACTAATACATCTTCATCATTTTCTGAACTTGACACGTATGTATTATCTGCAAAGAAATGTGGACAATTAAAGGCATAGTAATTTGAAAAAAGACACCCTTTATTTAAAAAAATGAGGTTACATCCACATCACTTCTATCACTCATGAAGCACATACTACTGCTCTGATTAATCTCAGAAAAAATTACGTGTATTTCAGATTTATGTGTGATTTCATTTTAAATGGCCTCTTTAAAGATGTTTGCATCTCCTAGAGAAATAGAGACTTTGGGTAGAAATTATAGAGATTATAGCCCAAATATATCTCTCATATTCCGTGGGGCAACAGATCATTCGGATGCAATTGCTTGCCCGAACTCACTGAACAGGGTCCTTCCCAGTATCAGTACCTTCCTAAGCAGGTTAGTGGTTGGAAGGAGAAAGCTAAACAAGAACATCTGGTGCAACAAATTCAATATCAAGTCTCTAAAAAATTTGAACTAAAGCTTTCATTGAAAATCATACCACCGTATTACTCTACCACATTTGAAATTGATATGAAGTCTCACAACTCTTCCTCCATGAATTTTCATTAAATACTATACAAGTTGAATTCATAGAACATTAAATTATTCCACAGCTTACTTAATTATTTTACTCATCACTTATTTTCTCTGGAAAATATATTTTATAAATCTAGGATTTTTCCCTAATAAATACAGACCTCCGCTTCTATGGTAATATAATATAACACACAGCCATTTATCCTAGTTGGTTCATTGAGGAGTACAGAGCATCTGTGAGAGAGCTGTTTAACAAACACTTCATCAGGGCGCCTGGGTGGCTCAGTTGGTTAAGCGACTGCCTTCGGCTCAGGTCATGATCCTGGAGTCCTGGGATCGAGTCCCACATCGGGCTCCCTGCTCAGCAGGGGGTCTGCTTCTCCCTCTCACCCTCCTCCCTCTCGTGCTCTCTGTCTCTCATTCTCTCTCTCAAATAAATAAATAAAATCTTTAAAAAAAAAAAAGAAAAAAAAACACTTCATCAGTTCATCAGCAGTGGTCCTATAATACTCTCAGTGTTGTATAAAATATATAAAATATAAAAATAAAAAGTGTAAAATATTCCCAACAAATAATAGAAACCTGTATCAGTTTCTGCAAAAGGAAATAAGTACTCTGACAACGGTCTGAGTACAAGATAAAAGATCTTGAGCCAAATTTTCATAATATTGTGTCAGTACAGTGAGAACATGATCTTTAATTGATAGATATCAAAGTCATTACTTTATTTCCAAAGAAACATCTGCACTGTTTTTAAGACCTAGAGTAGTGAGTCAGTGAGAGCGATATGTAGTCACGGTGTAGCCACAAAAGATGCTCAACAGAGACACAAGGCTTTCATAGTTATTCTGGAAGGTAAGAGGACACGAGTGTAGACTGGATTTGAAACAAAACAGGTTTGCCCCATTACTTTATTTTAATTGCAAATTTTGCCTTGTTTTGTTTTCAAATAGCATCAAGGAAGGTGTGAGATTTTTGTGTTTATCAAGTGGGACCACAGGTTAAGAAATAGATTTAATATAAACTTACTTTAATTACTGTCTCATCATATTGATTGAGACTTTGACGTTTCATCTGGAGTCTCTTCTGTCAGTAACCTCATACGCTGAGGTAGGAATCAAAACCCCTCTATCAAAGCCATTATTTAAATTTCTTAAACCCTCATTCAGAGTCTTACTGATCCAAGTTATCTGCTATGGAATCAACTGAATTAGATTTTTCCTGTGCACAATGGATTCCTTGAAGTAAACTTATGGAGAAAATGAGTATTAGAAGTGTGGATTAGGGGCACCTGGGTGGCTCAGTCGCTAAGCGTCTGCCTTAGGCTCAGGTCATGATCCCAGGGTCCTGGGATGGAGCCCCGTATCAGGCTCCCTGCTCCATGGGAAGCCTGCTTCTCCCTCCCCCACTTCTTCTGCTTGTGTTCCCTCTCTGTCTCTCTCTCTCTGTCAAATAAATAAATAAAATCTAAAAAAAAAAAAAAAAAGTGTGGCTTACAGTAACAGAAGTAATAGCTGACCACCAACTAGAAGGGGAGATCCAGAAAAATCCATAAAATGGACACAGCATCACGCAGTATCTCAGTGTCATGGAACAAGGAGGATTTTACTACAGCTTCAAGAGGCAAGTAAGTTAGGATTTTCTGTTTATGAAAATGGGGAAGTGAATAACTCAATCTAAAGGTTCCAATGGTTTACGTAGTGTTGACACTGGAAGGCAGTCAACTCTGATTCAAGAGAATAGAATTTGGTGAAGACATGTTGCGTAATGCTGAACGACAGGACGATACAGTCAACCATATCATTTTCTAAGAGATTTTCTACCAGTTTGTATTTTGATCAGTATTTAGGCATTAGAACACTTTCAATTTCTGTTTCTGGCTTAATTCATCCAAGCCAAAATGTTTTCAGGTTTCAAGACAATATCTATTAAATCATCATTACAACATTAATAGGCCAGGTCAAAGGGGTATATACCCACGTGAAGAACAGAAATATAGGAAAGTAGACAAAGCACATAAAATCTAGACCCAGCTACCAACTAGTTATTGATCCCTTTTAACTAAGCCACAGTCAGCCTAGTTCTAAAAATGAAGGTTTGCTGATGCACTTTGAGGATCGTCCCAGCTGTATGAATGAATTGTGTTTTCTTTTTTTTGTTGTTGTTTAAATAATCATTTCTAAACCTTCCTCAAACTATTTTGACATCTGTAATAATAACATCATCTTTGTTTAGACATGAGAAAGTAGGACATAAAAAGAATAAGGAATGCATTTAAGGTAACAGAATGAGTCAGTGACAGAATAAAATGTTTTCAAACTCAAATTCCTTCTCTGGAATTCTCCCACTTGACTCCAGAGCTGCCAAATTTTTTTTTTTTTTTTTTTTAAACTTCTGGAGACAGTTATGTTCTTTAATGTGTAAGTTTTGTAGAGGACCTCAAGATCTTTATTAAAGGCTGTTAACAGTATGAATATTTTCTCTTCCCCGCCCTACCAGACTATGCAAGCATTACTGGAACTCTCGTGGACAACTGGGGAGAGATGGGTAGAAAGCCATGAAAAGCATCTCCTGAACTATTGTTTTCATTCCATTTCAGATGCAACATGATTTAAGCCAAGTCATTCCATTATTCATTACTATGTAACTAAAGTAATTATAATTTTATTGGTTTTATAATATAATCTGGATGTCTCCCCTGAATGTTATATATAATATTCATGTACTTCATGTCAACTTTCAAGCCAATCATTTATTATCCCTATTTTAAAGATGAGGAAACCACGGCTCAGAGAAATTAAGCAATTTGCCCAAATTATTTAAGTAATTAAAATTACACATGACTAGTAAGTGGTGAAACTGTCTGAATCCAAACATCAATGCTTTGTTATGCTTTTTTAATATCAAAAAATTGTCACTTAACAATTGCAGTATGTTGTAAAGCATATAAAAGGGATGAGAGAATTTACACCCACCAATAGGTAAGCCTCCTAATTAAAGGTGGGAATTGATGAGAAAAAACTCTGCTGTTCTATTACAGCAGAGCCAATTATCTGTGACTTGTAATATACTTACCTTCAAAAAGCAAAAATCTGTCTACAGTGTATATGACATAAGGAAGTACAAGTAAACCAGAAGGTTGCTCTATTTCTTCACTTTATTTTAAAGAACCAACATATCGTTTTGCATTGCATTTATATACATGTTATTTAAGGTAAAACTAATGCTCACTAAAGACCGTCTTTGTTCACAAAAGCAAAACTGTTGACTAATTTCAATAGATGACACGGGTTACTTAATAGATTGGAATTATAAAATGATAAATCGTTCGGGAGATAAACAGGGTGACATAATCCTGAATTTGAAGGATTATGCTCATACATTTCCACAGGACAAAGAAAGTTCCAAATTTTCAAACTTGGATGATGAAATAATCACTCAACCATATAATCCAGGAAACTAGGATGGGGGAAAAAAAAGACTGAGGAACATTAGCAGAAGGAATTAACAAAAGTACTATCAAGATTACTGCATTTAGAAATTAAAAATGAAGTAAAAAGCTATTTGTTTGAAAGGATTTTTACAGTAGGTAAAACTCTGGGGAAGAAAAATCAAAGGGAGAAAAAGGCAAGAACAAATGTAAAACAACAGAAATGAGAAACAGCCACAGAGATGCGGAAGATTTTCAGATGTATATACTGAATACTATGAACAACTTTTTGTTGAAAAGGTTGCACATTTCACCAACATAGTGAGCTTTCAATAAGAACACATGTTTAAAAATGACTAAGAAATAGAAAATCAGAACAGATAATAATCGTGGCAGAAAAATAACGATTATTAATCCCAGAACCATCCCTAAAAAGATACCAGGCTCAGAGAGATTTGCTTGCATGCTCTGTTGAATGCCAAAGAATAGGTACAATGTCAAGCCTTTGGTGGCAAAGTATATGACAAAATGCATCTAATTCTTTCTTTTTTTTTTTTAAGATTTTATTCATTTATTTAATTGACAGAGAGAGAGAGACAGTGAGAGAGGGAACACAAGCAGGGTGAGGGGCAGAGGGAGAAGCAGGCTTCCTGCAGAGCAGGGAGCCCGATGCGGGGCTCGATCCCAGGACCCTGAGATCATGACCTGAGCTGAAGGCAGACGCTTAACCGACTGAGCCACCCAGGCACCCCCAAAATGCATCTAATTCTTAAAGATCAACATTAAGATATCTACTAATAATATAACTTGTCACCGTGTTGTTCAAAGGAGAAAACGTATGTGATACCTCAACAGAAGTTAAACAAGAATTTGATAAAGACTTAATACTCATTCTTTAAAAAAAAAAAAAAAGCTTGGTAAATGAGAAAAGTAGTTTTCTGAAAGCAGATGAAAGTATGGTCACTAATTTTGGAAAAAAAGGACAAAGCTGCCAACTTTCATATAGATTATTAAAAATTAATCTGGAAGTTCTAGTAGCGTTATGGGAGAAAAAAACACAAGGATGAATATTGGAAAGGGAAAGCAAACATATAATTTTTATACAATATTATCTACATGAGAAATCAAGTGTATTAACTGAACTGTTAGTACAAATAAATGTAGATTAAAATTTAATAATGCGGAAATATTATCATGGTAATATTCACTTTGAAGAAAGCTCCATAAAAAATACTACCACTACTTCTCCCCAATAAGTGATAGTTAGGAATTAGAATTGAATTATAGGCTTGATTTTACCACCAAACTATTTGTCCTTGGGAAATACTATTTAACCTCTCTTGGCATATTTCTTCAAGTATAAAATGTGACGACAGCCTTTGTTCTGCCTATACACAAACTGGCATTTAGAGTCAATTCACTTATGTATATGAAAATACTTGGTACACGGTGTACTGCTTACATCAACCAATTCAAAATCCGACCTCCAAATGCACTAATTTCTCTCACCCATACTTGGTGTTTTATTTACACTCCTTTTATTTTTAGAAATGAAATTATACTGTAAATTCACTACAGACTCTCTCCAGGATGGGAATTTGTTTTAAAAAAGCACAAAAGATAACCAGTGTTTTAGTTTTAAGTTTCAATTTTTGTATATTGCGTTTCCAAGAGGGGCTCCCTCCCGCAAGGTGAGAAAAAGTCAGTGATGCATCTTGGCCACAAGAGGGAGCTAAACATTTGGTTCGCTTGGTTTACCAAAGGCATCTTCTGCCCTATTTCCTGTGCTACAGAATTATTCACTTAACAGTCTTCAAGGTGGGTTTTGATTTGTGGCATTATTTCTATCACCCTAACTTAAAGTCCTCTCATGATTGACATTTCTAGAAGCTGCCTCAGATGAGAAGCACAATAATTATAATATTTACAACACTGAGGTAACTTTAATTTTCCTAACATACTTATTTAGCAAACATTCAGCATCAAAAACATCATAAGGGAGAGGGGCACCTGGGTGGCTCAGTTGGTTAAGCGACTGCCTTCGGCTCAGGTCATGATCTCAGGGTCCTGGGATGGAGCCCCGCATCGGGCTCCCTGCTCAGCGGGAAGCCTGCTTCTCCCTTTCCCACTCCCCCTGCTTGTGTTCCCTCTCTCGCTGTCTCTCTCTCTCTGTCAAATAAATAAATAAAATCTTTAAAAAAAAAAAAAAAAAAACATCATAAGGGAGAAAGTTGATTGCAAAATCATCTACAAAAAATTTTTCTTCATAAATATTTTGTCTTGCTATTTCCATGAAATCTGCCTAGAACACTTTATATACTTTTTATATAAAAATAAGCATATTTTTAATAATTAATAACTCCCCATATAAAACTATACAATAGTCTTAAAGAATACTAATGCTTAACACATGTGGCGATCATAGCAAAATAACTGTAAGATAGTTTATGATTTACAAAATTATTTTTATTTTTGTTTTTAATGTTAACCATGGTACTTTTTTTTAAGATTTTTTTTTAAAAGATTTTATTTATTTATTTGAGAGAGAGAGTGAGAGAGAGAGCACAAGAGGGGGGAGCGGGAGAGGGAGAAGCAGACTCCCTGCTGAGCAGGGAGCCCGATGCGGGACTCGATCCCAGGACTCCAGGATCATGACCTGAGCCGAAGGCAGTCGCTTAACCAACTGAGCCACCCAGGCGCCCTAAGATTTATTTATTTATTTGAGAGACAGAGAGAGAGTGAGAGAGAGAGAGAGCATGAGCAGGAGGAGGGGCAGAGGGAGAAGGAGAAGCAGACTCCCCCCTGAGCAGGGAGCCCTACATGGGGCCCCAGGATCATGACCTGAGCCAAAGGCAGACACTTAACCAAGTGAGCGACCCAGTCACCCCTATAAAATTATTTTTAAATGTAACATTTGATATTATAAAAAAAAAAAAGATTAAATGCATGGTGCAAACGGCCACAAAAAATACTAGCCTAAATGCTAAAGAAGTAAGTTTTACATCTTCATACTACCTTATGAACTAATTATTTTTTAATAATACTCAAAGTACATGTAATCAAAGTTACTTATAACAATCTAGTAATTTTACATAGAAAAATATGATCCAAATCATGCACAGTACGTGAATAAAATGGCTAGATTTGAATAAGAATTGATTCCAGTTTATGACACTGGCAGATCACAACAGTATAATTTGGTGACCATCTGATTTTATTAAGTCAGAATGTTGGAATATATATATATATGAAATACAGGCAGTTAAAATTTGCTGTTCTTTGTCACAAAATATGATAAACACTAGATTCCTGGATTATACTCTTTTCTCTGAGGTAAACTAATCAAGGTGTATTTATTCTGCACTAAGTCTGCAATCCTTATGCTCTTATTCAAGATGAAATTATAGATATCACTTGTGCAGAAAATACTAAAGAGGAACATCTTGTTTGTATCTTCAAATTGCCATGACTGAAATGTTGGCATCCGCAGCCTGGGCTCTGTGAGATGGCATGCGTCTAGAAAATAGGACTGACCATGGCCTCGAAGAAAAACACTTGTTTGATTTACAGAAAAATGGATCTGCAGTGTTCTTACATTCTGTCTTCTAGGGACAAGTGTTTGTGGGCCTACTAATCTATTTCGGGAGACAGACACACAGTGAGAAGAGCCATGCATATACAAGATACCTAGTCTAGTCCAGTGGTGCAGTCCACAGGCTCTGGACTACTGGGTTCAAGTCCCAACTCTTCCTCTTACTAGGTGTGTCATCATTCAGGAGGAAAATGGTGATGTTATGGTAACAATATCATAGGATTATTGTGAGAATTGTTTAATCATTCATATGCTTAGAAAAATGAAGACAGGCCTATTCTTTGCTATTACTATTTTTAGCTATTAGTTTAGCTGTTATTCTTACCTATTATATTTACGTTATGAAAAGCCAAATGATGTTCCAAATCCAACAACTAAACCAGCTCAGAGAATCTTTGTTTTACTTGCAATGAGATAAATATATACAGGCTGAAGCTATCACATGGGCTCAAGTAAATGACTTTTCATCAGGAAACTATTTTGCTTCTGGACTGCATCTCAGGGTAAGACATGAATCTCACAGGCAACCAGCAGAATTCTTCTAGATCTTCAAGTCTTTTCCTGCCAACATTTCACTCCTAGATATATTTATATACATTTTCCATCTCCAGAAGGAAAAAATATTCAAAGAAATCATGACATGAGTATTTGTAATAAAAAATAGAAAGAAGAAAAGCATACCTGGGTAATCTTCAGATACATGTACTGAATAGGATACACTGTTAAAACAGGGAAAAAAGAGAAAAGAAAGGCTCAAATTACTGCTAAGGTAAATGTTTTTACAAAATAAAAACCAACCTCACATTACCCATTCATTTTTACAGATATAAGTATAAACAAAAAAACCTCCTTGGTATTTGACAGAGGAAACTTAACAGGTTTTTAAGATATATTTTCCATGAGTATAAATGGTTTTTGAAATATCTTTCTCCCAACAGTGGTACCTTTAGTATAGATAGGTCTTTTTATTCTCAGCAATATCTAATATTCCCTAATCTATGATCATTTGTGTCGTTTGCTCAGATTTTATCAAATCTTTTTTTTTCTAACCAAACATAAAATATTCCTCCTATTTGGTACAGCAGTTCAGAATTTAAACATTTATTTTTAATACTGCTTCCCCACAATATGCTGTGCTTTTGAAACATGTCCTTTTCTTCAAAGAATTAAGAACAGGAAGACAGTGGAACTAACAATTATTCAACAGCCGCTCTCTCATCATCATGATATATAACAAATAAACTATCTCCTGTTCTCAAAAGTATTGGGTTGCTTTAAAAATAATTTTTAAATTGCATTTTAACAATTTCACAACTCCTTTCTCAGTAACCCTACTGCCTCCTCCAGGTATTATCTCAGTGACGTATGGAAAGTTATCATGCTTATTTGTTCACTTTCCTATCTCTATCAGCTAGACTGTAAGTGTCTTGAGGTAAGGGTCCATGTCTATTTTTACTTCTAACACAGTCACCTATTATGGTGCTTGACACTCAGCACTTGTTCAATATTAGCTTTCTGAATGGATCAGGGGAACTGCCGCCTGCCAGAGAAAAGTCAAAATTTAGTTTAAGTTCAGCCAAATTAACTGCCTGTTAAGAACCCCCCTCCAAAAAAAAAAAAAAATCAATTCTCTGATAACAGAGCTTCAAAATACATGAGGCAAAACCTGACAGATAAAGGGAGAAATGGACAACTCCACAATCATAGTTTGAGTAATTAATAGAACTAGACCCCCCCCCCCAAATCATTAAAGACATAGAAGATCTAAAACAGATTTTCATAAAAAACTAATAACTGCAGAGTTATCTTTTTCTTTTCAGGTACACATAAATGGAATGTTCACCAAGAAAGATCATATACTGCACTATAAAACTAGTCTTAGTAAATGTGAATGCTTGGATGGCTGTGGTTCACCGTAGTTCATATCCTGGTTTCCTGGCTCATCTGGCTCTTATAACACTAAGTCTTAAGTCCTCAAAGAGCCACTGCCTTTTAGAATTTGAGTGGACTTTGGGCTATGTGACTGTGGCCATAGGCAATGCAACCCCTTCACGCAAGCCCAAGTCTTCCAGACTCTACCAATCAAACCCCTGGCAGGCTGCTTAGTCCATGGAAAGAGATTACACAAAGACAAGAATGAATAAGGAAGTGAGTAGGAAAACAAGATGGTTAGTAATGAGACCAAGTACTGATACACTGTTCTTTCATAAAGTATATTTAATTGTTTAATTAATTCAAAAAGCATTTCTTGGTAATCTGATAAAAGACAAACATTATGTTAATAATGTTAACCAAGATTTAGGTAGAAAAAAATCAGGAGATGATTTTGTATGATTAATTTAGGAGGAAACAAAGAATATAAAACACAATGAATATGACAGACATAGGAACTTAAACATTTTAAAGCACAATAGTATTTTTTTTTTTACTTTTTATTTTTATAGAATTACAGGTTCACATGAAGTTTTACCGATAGCAGAGAGGTCTCATGTAGCCTTTATCCAGGTTCCCCCATTAATTACATGTTATATACTGATAGTATAATATCAAAAGCAGGAAATCTACATTAGATAAAGTTTGCATATAGTTTTAGGTTATTTTATCACGTTTGCATCATGTACTCACTATCGTACATCAAGATACGAAACTATTTGATGATTCAAGAATTTCCTTCATTCCACCCTCATTAGAGTCAAACCTGTCTCCTTTCATCCCAACATCCTTAACCCCAGGCAGACACTAATCAATTCTCCATCTCTATAATTTTGTCATTTCAAGAACATTATATAAATGGAATCATAGAGTATGACACGAAGCACAATAGCATTCTGAAGCGAAGTTAGTACTGTGAAAAAATTACTATGATTGGCAATATTTAGGATAGACTGAAGAAGAGGGAGATTGGATTCAGAAGCTACTATCAGTGGGGACGTATGTAATGGGGAGGAGAAGGCGGGAACAAATGGCAGATGTTGGAGCCCAGCCAAGAGACCAGCTTTGGAAATCATGGCCCTGAATCAAATGCCAAGGATTAGAAGATAAAATAACCATGCCAGTGATGCTTCAAATAAGCTGGGGGAAATACACACTATGACCTCAATGAATTTATTTTCCCACAAGTCATCCCCTTAGACAATGGAACTATACTATGTAGAAATTAAATTATTGATGATCAAGGCAACCCTTCATCTGGCAGAACTATGTGACAGAAGCCTGGGATCTTGCCAGAGATTACACTCAATACCAAGCTGAATTAATTCTCAACAGCCTACCATCTCAACCAATAGGAGTTGGCTTCATTTCTTATCCATATGAATGTCCAAATCCAAAAGGAAGCCTTAATACGTTCCCATGTCTATCTCCAATTGAGGAGCCTGTTATAATCAGGGCCACACACACAGAGATCAAATTCCAGCTTTGAGGCTTACTAGCTGAGTGGCATATGAAAAGTTAACTTCAACACGCTCGGCTTCGATCTCTTTTCAGTAAAATGGGAGAATCCAGACCTACAGTACAAGCCTGCTGTGATGATTTAATGGTCTAACAGGTGTAAGGTCCCCAGAACGCCAGACACAGAGCAGTGGGTGCCAAGTAATTCTAGTCAGCTTCCAGTACCAGCAATGAAAATGTAGAAAAATGAAATTTCACATGAATGAAATGTTTATTGGGGAACTCAAGTTACTCAAAACCACAATATATTACGTTAATCAGAGACCAAAACTAACACTGATGATTTTATCTTACGGTTGTATTATCCTCATGATTTTAAGAGACATTTCCACGTTCATGATCATACCTAATTTTTCAAATATAAAATAGAAAGCAAAAGCCCTACAAAATGACTCATCAGCTCCTGTGTTATATAGCATTTTCTTGGGAGTACACCAGAAGGAAAATCACCAGGGCTGTAAAATCCAAATCAGTTTCACTCTGTGGCTTACAGAGTTCTTAGGGAAACAATCTAGTACAAGCAGACACGGATGATTAAGCTAAAGGACCTAACAGGCAGGGCTGGGGGGGAAAAAAAGGCAAAGAACCAAGCTTAAATAGATACAGGAGTAAGGGTAGCATGTGCTGTACATACTAAATACTAAAGCAGGTAAAATTATCATGAGGAAGTGAATGGGAAAGAAAGTGAACAAGAGAAGGAAGAGAAAGCTGGAGCAAGCTCTGAATTCTGATTCACGAAAAAAAAATGCCTTCAAAATTTTAGACTACGACGTTAAACTACAATTATACTGAGGTGCTTCGTCAGAGGAATTTAGTCGGTCACTCTGTGTTTGGTATATAGTGCATGTACTACATGGTACTGGGTTTTTGGTTTTTTAAGATTTTATTTATTTATTTGTCAGAGAGAGAGAGAGAGAGACCAAAAGCAGGGGAAGCACCAGGCAAAGAGAGAAGCAGGCTCCCCGCTGAGCAAGGAGTCTGATGCAGGACTCCATCCTAGGTCCCTGGGATCATGACCTGAGCCAAAAGAAGACACCTAATCGACTGAGCCACCCAGCAGTCCCTCCCCCCAACCCCGGGTTCTTAATATCACACAGTTAAGATTAGAATCTATAAATTATTTCTATAACCTCAATCATTTCTTAAATAAAGTGGCTGCTTCCACTTCTTATTCTTCTGAAAGCAACTGTCCCTACCAAAGATCTCTCTCTACTGCCAAGAGCCTTTGAAGGAGTTCCTGGGGGGGCCCTCAGATGTTCACTATCTACCCAATCCTGTATTTTGTGTCTAAATTTGTTTACTTCTGTAATTAAAAGCATTCATAAGGCCATTCTTATACCTAACCTCACCACTGACTCCATTACCATCCTATTTCTTCTGAAATTCCTGCAAAGAACTATGAATAGATGGAGTTTAGATCTAGTTCCTGAGTTCACAAATCAAAGAAAATTCTTGAAGAACAGCAGGGAGCTGAGGAAAATGGCAGTTTTAACATAATAGGGAAGGGAACTCGGATCTGAAGAGGAAATTGTTTTAGATTTAGACCTCTCGGAGGTACTGGATTCAGTAACTATATCTTACAAGTGGGCCCCAAAATGTTCCTGCCACCTCAAACTCAAGAGTCCTGGATTCTGAGCTCATACTTTTTCATCTACATCCAGGGGTTTTGACAGAGCAAGCAAAACCCAGTATTTTATGTGTCTTTTACTTTACTCTCTAAAACAATCTCTCTGATAAACCAATCCTTACAGAGCTTTTCTTTCCCAATTAGATCACTTTTAAAATTTACATAAGAAAAAGCAAAATGCAGAAACTAAGAAAACATGGCAGCTCCTGGGCAGCAGTCCTCCACCCCAACTACAATGCTTATAACTAGAGGCCTCAGCTCCGTACATTCGCATCCGCTTGCAAGACAACAGCTCACACCTGAGGATGTACGGTCCCGACCCCATTCCCAGTCGCCCTGGGAACGTATCAGAAGAAAATTCACTCTGACACCTCTTCCCCAACGTTCAAGTGTTACAGGGTGAAAAAGACACTGTCTGGCTATTCATCTCCACAACCAACTCTTGCATCTCAAGCTAGAAGGTGACTTGGCCTGCTAGAAGCTCACATTGGCTATTTGGATGCCATTTATGTCCCAAAATATTCCCTATCACACTCATCATCATTTTTATCTTCCATAAACATTTTCTAAATATCCAGGTCAACGAGCTATAGCACCCTCATCATTTACCATTATTAGCTACCAATTGTTTTGTCATTTATCCAGGATTAGGAATTTCTAGGGCACTCTCTGTCTCTTTACTTAAAAATCCTCACATCACCCACATCCATATGGACAACGTTAAGCTGCATATGGTTCCATGACCTCATCTTCCCTTATTTTAGCTCACCAAATCCATGGCTACACCTTGGACCTTGGCTTGAAGCGTAATTGCTCTCCTTCTAAAATCTCAACCCAGTGTCCCACTTTTTAGCCACAATTTTATAACTTTTCAACCCTCACTCCTTTATTCCTACTCACTGACACCCACCAATCCCCATGCTTTCTTTCACTCTTTGTGCTCTTTATAGTCCCTTCCAGCTTCACTTCCTTCTTTATGTGACTGTAGAGCCCTAACTGCTCTCCCCACACCATCTTCAACTCCTTCATTGTGTACCCCTATTTTGCCCATGCAGACTATCTACCAGAACTAGAACCACCAAACCGTAGGTAAGTCATGTCTCCACTCCCTACACCTGGGCTCTGAATGCTGCTGGAGTGCAGAGTGGATCCAAAGCATCTGGACCCACTGCAGACATATGGTGCCCCATGCCAGCTCTGCACAGTCTTGCTCAGTAAGCCCTCATACCCTCTTCCACGTCTTCTTCTTGGTAGATTTTTCAAACCTTCACAACTTTCTAACATCCTGTAACAACCTGCCCTTTCAACCATCCGCATTAAGATAAAATAGATCATCATACGGCTACTCCCTCTAGGCATTCTCTCATTTCTTTCTCCCACCAACCACCTATAAGCTAATACTTTTCTCCTTGCACCCAGGAAGATGGAAATGTCTGTTCTTTTATCTAAGACTAATCCATCTAGTTGATTTATAGATGCCATAAATGAAGGCTCCATTTGGGAACTTGTTCCACAATTTGAAATTAATAAAAAAATTTGTAATTACAGAAGTGTGAAAAGATTCACTCACAAAGATATTAATGGTAGCGCTATTAAAATGAAGAAGTACCCAGAAAAGCAAAAATGGCAATAATAGGATTATATAAACTATTATATATATATATAATGTAACACCAGGCAACTGTGAAAAAGTAATGGTGCAATGAAAGAGACACGTGTTTCTGAAACATTAAGGTACATACAAAAATTTAGACAGCTACCAAACATATTTTCATTAAAAATATGTAAATACATATTTATTTACTACAAATACATATTGATAGAAGCATGGCTAGAAAAATAATGACAAATTTCAACATTTGTTATCTCTTATTTATTGGGTGAAAGGAAACCTTATTTTTTGTATCTGTATTTTTTTAATCTTTCTAATAAGTATGAAATAAAAAGGGGGGAGCTCGTAATATTTAAGCTCTCCCTTTACCTTGTAACCTTTTCTAATTATCACTCCACCTGCCTTCTTAAAATCAAGTTTTTGCCAAGAGTCATCTAAGCCATTTTTGCCACCTGCCCACTTGCACCTGCACATTCCAACCTGGCCTCCACTCCTAGGTCCCCACCGAAATTCTTCTTCACAATAGCACTGATCTTTTTTTTTTTTCCTAGTCCTTTTCTTACACAAATTGTCAGATGCATTTAATAAAAACAAAGACATCATGAAACCCTCTTTTCTTGGTTCCTGAATCCCACCTCTCCCTGGGTCCCCTCTTATTTTTGAAGATGGTCTTCTAAGTCTGTTGACTTTTGCTATTTCACATTTCATGCTGTTTTCCTATTTCAATGCTTTCCAGTCATGCTGACTGCTCTCTTTTTTCACATGAGTAATCTCAACTATATCCACGAGTCTCCTACCAGCCATGAGCAGAAGGCTCAAAAATTCCCTATCTCCGAATCAAGTAGGCAGCTTTTTTATTTCTCCCCATATTTCAATAGGATAGTCTGGAAGCAAATTAAACCCAACTCATACAAAACAGAACTCACTGCCTTTTTTACATTAATTTTCAACTCAACAAATTAAATACCAAGAAATTTGGGGCAAATAATAGCAGTACCTGCTGTTAGGAACTACAGATCTACTTTCTATTTGACCATATCAGGGTGCAAGACGCTCGGCCACTTTCGGGAGCAGGGAAAGTTTGAGTTAGTTGATTTGAAGTGGGACCTGGAGTGTGCATTTCTAAAAAGGACCCCAAGTGATTCTGAGGAAAGTAAGCTCTAGACCTTGTTTCCAAAAAAAAGAGATACTGATTCTACAAAATTAATGCTAATTCTTCAGCATGTCTTCCAAGGCTCTTCATGATCTGACCCGTAACTCTCTGACCAGCCAAAACCCTGCCAAATACCCAGAGACCTGAACTTCTAACCACTTCAAGTTCTACCATTTCCAATACAGTTCATTTTATTCACACAAAGGAAAGTGGCTCCAGACTCTGGATGTGAAATCTGGCTCCATTATTAACTGTGTGACGACTAGGGGCCAGGTAACTAACACTCTTTGACTCAGTTTCCAATCTGTAGTTTTCTATCTCTTCGGGTTGCTATAAGGAGTAAATAGGTTAATACATGTAAAACACTTTGAAGAAAAAAAAGAAACCAAGCACACCTAAGTTTTCAATAAACATTAGCTGCTTCATCAGTAAATATCCTTATCATTATTATTACTCCTACACATAGACTTAGGGTTCTGGAACACACTCCCCTTCTCCCCTCAAGACTCAATCTCAAGGACAACTTCCTATGAAACTTCTCCCACAACCCAGGCAGATGGATGTTTCTTCCCCTATGTCCCACTTCATCTCTAGACTGAAAGTACAGACCAAACATTTTCATCCTCAAATTCCCAGGGCTTTGACACAGTAACTTATCACTCAAAAAATAGCTTCTGAACAGACAAACAAATCATATCTTTTTCCAAAATTACTGGAGGATATACCATGACAGTCCTTGACAGAATACGTATTGCTTTGGCAAGTGTTGAAATATTTGATGAAAATCAGCAAATATTGGTACCCAACAGTTCCCCCTGTGGGTCCACACCACCTTGCATGGGAGTATCCAGCTCTTCTGTCACATTCTCTTCACAGGCTTTTTGTGATATCCAGAACAGAGTGGGTTCTGAATGCCAAGATCATAGGTATTCTCTGTATTTCTCATTTTCAAATCTACATACAGAAGGTGATACTTGCATTATTACCAGTCTTGACAGCATGAGCTGAAATGTAGGGGAAGATCTTTGGTCCAAAAAATGGAAGCATCACAGTTACTTTCAATACAAACAAGCAGAAGTGTGAGCATTTCAAATTGATCATTACATTACTAGTTTACTTGTCCGGCGAGCACTACACAGGAAAGTCCTTATTTAACCTATCTTGAAACCTATCTTTTTACTCCTATCTTGAAAGTATAGAAGGAAATGTCAGTTCTCCTAGGCAGAAGAGGGAAGTGGTATAGAAAATGTCTGAGCAGGGATTTGTTGGGACATCATATATTCCCTGCCAGGAGCAAGCATCCTCTAGTCAGGCCTATAATGACAACCACACGTATTTACCTGCCCTGCCCTTCTTATGCAGCATTCAACATCAAGACAAGAGAACTAAGCTCTCATTCCAGAAGAGAAGACATACCTTTCCTGCCAATGAAATAAACTGTTGATGTAGGACAATTTATATTACCCTTTACAAAGGTAAAAGGGTGAAAATGCTTGCCCGATAAACACGGTTACTCAATAATACGTATGTTCCTACTTTCGAAGCTTATTTTGATAATTTTTAAAAAGTTATACTTCCAGTAAGTGATGTAACAAGATTAAAGTAATGGTGTTCATTTGTGTGACTTTTAGGGAATTGGCTGAGTCAGCAACTTCATGCTTAAATATTATATTATAGGTCAAATGCTTAGAATTTTAAGCAAACCATCTTCTCAACAGAGATGAACTTGAAGGATCTAAGTCCAACTTTGATTAGTAACCCAGATGCATGCTTTATTTAGGATATTAATATGCTCTATGGTACGAGCAATTTTTTTTTTTTTATACTGCCTTAGTCAAAGGAAAGAGCCAACTTTTTCTCTTATTCTTTGATTATAACCAAAAACAAAAGGGAGGTCACAAATGCAATTACAACAAGACCTGAAGAGTGGATAGAGCATGCCAAAACACCAACATTAAATTTATTATATATAAATATTATTTCCATATTTCCTCCCCGAAGTTTAATGTCTGGACTTTTCTTCTCTGTGCACTTTGCAACTAATTCAACACACTTTTGATAAATATTTGCTAAAATATAGATGTCTTTCCCATCACTGTTTTACATCTAGGTTCAAGTTACACATGCTTATAAAAAGTTTAAGGCTGCTACAAATGATTTATACAACATGCCAGGACTGGAAAGCTGAATATGATAAAACAATTCTAAAAATGAAGTAAGGCTTTGTTGAGGCAAGAAAACATGTTTTAAGAAAACACTATAAATATTCAGAGAGATAACTGCAATAAATACTAAGATATTACCTCAGCAACTTGCTCAAATCCTTAAAGTACCTAAGATCAGTTCTTTCCAAGATAATTTCTTATGGAATATCGAGCACAATTCTTAATACCACCTGAAGACCCTGCAGGATATAGTCTATCTACTTGCCTCAGCCCCGTCTTGTCCTGCATTCTTTCTGGGCTGCAACAAAAAGGACCCCCTTCACTTCCTAAGCCTGCCACATTCCCTCTCCCTGGAATGCTCTCCTCCTTTTTGCCTTAACTCATTCTCATCCTTCAGATCTCAACTCAAACGTCACCTCCTAGGAAAAAACTTTGTGATCACCCCTCCCAGACTTAGATCTTACTCTAGAGCAGCTACACAGTTTGTAATTATACATTCATTTGCATGACATTGACATCTGCTTCCCCCACTAAATCTATAAGAATGGAAGGCACTTCTGTTTTCTTCACCTTAACCTCCCAGCAACTATCATATACCTAGTATATAGTAGGAACACTGTAATTAATTGTGGAATGAATGTTTATTAATAAATGTATAAATCCTTTGACCTTCCAACTTGGAATAACCGTCCTCACAAAATTACTTAGCAACTATGATTTAGTTTACAGCCTGAAGAGCGCAGAAGAACACAGACTTTAGAATATGCCTTCACAAGCCATGTGAGCCTGAGAAAAAGAATTTGCTAATCTCCTTCTGCTTATTTGTGAAGTGAGATAACATCTACTTCCTAGTATTGTCGAGAGGATTACGTGGAAGATGATAAGTGGACGAAAGAAGCCTGTGTAATGGGAGGAGACAATCAGTGAACATATTTCTTAACTCCCTCCCCTTCCCCAAAACTCAAACGTGAGAAGATACAAAATAATTCTGTAGCAGACCTCTTCATTACCCATTCCCTTCCTTCCCCTCCCGATATGAAAGCCTTTGGGTTTGCAGGAGAATTCCTTCTCCCAGGGGAGGAAAGAGCTGAGCAATTGGATAAGCCAATCAGAGAAGCCTAATTTCAGCTGGCAGCCTTCTAACACCTGCGGTAAACAGAGAAAGGTTGAGCCCAGAAAATTTCAGACATGGAAGCAGAGGCCTGATCAAACTAAATCTAAATCTCTTTATCAATGAACTTTTCAAGGAACAAATAACTTTCTTTTTGCTGTCTTTTTTTTTTTTCAAGATTCTATTTATTTATTTATTTATTCATTCATTCATTCATTCATTCATTCATTTATTTTAGAAAGTGTGTGTCAGGGGAGGAGCAGAGGGAGAGAGACAAGCAGACTCCACGCTCAGCATGAAGACCCATGTGGGGCTCAATCCCACGACCCTGAGAGAGATCACAACCTGAGCCAAAATCAAGAGTCGAACACTTAACCAACTGAGCCACCTAGGCGCCCCTCTTTTGCTGTTTTAAGCCAGCCTAAAATATTTTTTTGTTTCTTACAACCAAAATCATCCTAACTTGTACACGGACCTATTAAGCCGCTTGAGATGTTTTAATGTGAACATCTACAAGCTATTTAAACTAAAAACTCATAGGCTTATATAGCCTTAATTTAATTTTATGATTTTTGTTACAAAGTGTATACTTGAGTGATTTACTTAGGATTTTAAGAAATATTCACACATTTTATAGAACTTGTGACCTAAAATCAATGGTAATGAATTAGATACTACATGAGACAAGTTGTAAGTTCACAGGTCTTATTATTTTTCTGTTTGTCAAACATAAGGTCATTTTCTTTAGGGTGTAATTTTTTTTTTCCTTGTGGTTAAATGATTTATTAGTCCTTCATGGTCTTTGGTTTGTTACTTTGTTTCAATATGTATATATGTACATAAAGTTGGATTTGGCAAGCTGTAGTCCTAACCACTGCTTTTCCTGTTTGTTTCTGGACAACAGACTTTTGGGAAGTCAGCAACTGGACAGGAGAGTGAGAATACTTTTAGACTATAGAACAGTATTTCTAAGTGCTTGCTACAATCAATAAGCCTTTCGCTCTCCATTAAGCTTTTGAAAAATGACTTGTTCTCACAAGATTAATGTGGAAAGTATAATTATTTGAAAACAAGGGTACTACAGTACCTTAAATCTGACATATTTTTACCACAAAGTTAATTGATTACTAGATATTCAATTAACAAATGCAGTTCACTCCTCAGCCAGTGAATATGTAACTAAAAGGTAGCCTCAAAGTAACAAATATATAACACAAAAGGAGGCATGCAAATGGTTTTAGCAAAGGAAAGATGGCAGGTGTAACAAGTGTAATACCAGTTTTGAATATATGTCTAAACTCAACACTAAACTAGTACGTTGATTTTTCCTGTGGGAGGAGAAGATTCATCAAGGGAGATTCTGCTGACCCTAGATCCAGTGAAACAAGAATTACAGAAGACTGAATTAATGGATGAGTATCATTTAACTGTAGGTATTTGTTCAGATATTGTTGATGCTGTCTTAATATTCTATTTTCTAATGGATATGTGAGGAAGACTTATCTTTTTTTTTTCCTTTTAAGCTATACCTAACTTTCGATTTGGTAGACACTGCTTTTCAAACTCAAACAAAACATTTTAAGAGAGTATCTAATTCTCCCTGATCTCTCCAGAATTCAGAAACGATGTGTCCTTACTTTCCATGACCATATAGTTATTTTCATAGGTTCAATAAGAATTTTCCCTCTCTTTTTACCAGAATATTATTGGACAAATCAATTGTGTAATCAAAGCTACCACTATAATATATTTGAAAATGATTTTCATTTAATCAGGAATGACAAGCAACTACTGAGGGACAAGGATTGACTTTACATGTGGAAGTAATGCTTACAATGTCCCCCAAGAAAACTGGCCTAACACCTGGCTGATAGGTTCCCAAAGTTACAAGAGGGAGAGAAAGGTCACTTTCAGTCAGGACAGGAACCTTGGCAAATGTTGGGAGCCTCAAGCAGACAGAAATTCACCCAATTACACAGGTACTAAAGATGAAATGTGTTGGAGAGTTTCTTGGTTTTGTTTTCCTAACCTCAGAGAAGTAAGTAACAGAGACTTTTAAGAGTCCAATCCAAGGTTTTTAATAAAAATTTCTCAATCACCTCAATAGCTCATGGTTCTAGATTTGCAAACTCAAGGAGGCCTCTATGGCCAATTAACATTCTCACTGCAGCATTTTTATTTATTTATTTATTATTTATTTATTTATTTATTTTGATGAATAATTACCTTTGTAAATTACTTATGCTTTCAGGAGAAAGGCTACAAAGAAAAACTGTCAAAAACTTGAAGATGAGCAAAACAGATACTGAATGTTTTCCACGGAGACACTGGACTCTGCAGAGATTCTCTGATCCTAAAGGGGTTTCTGATTAACTCAGCTATTTTTATACCCTGCAAGGATAAAAGCTAAGTTGTAAAAAAAAAAAAAGAAATCATAATGCAAATTATTCCTGTTCATGGCACTACGAATGAGTTTTTTTTCAGTAAAGAATATATATCTTGACAAGTTAAATGTCTGTACCACTAATTCTCATTGAACCATCTTTAGTATGCAAACATAAGCAAAAAAGCTCTGGAACTGACAAATGAATGCCTCCCTATTTCAGAATAATTTAGGTGCTAAACTGATTAAAATTTATAAATACAGTAGACCTTGCTTAAAATATTTGTGGGTTGTGAAAAAGTAAGAGGTAACTAAAAGGTTCACAAGCAGGGATTGGTTAAATAAATAATGGTATATCTATTATGAAGGTCTGCAGTCACTAAAAGGGATGTAGACTGTAATCTAATAATACTGTAACCCCATTTTTATTAAAAATTTGTATTTACATATCTTAATTAAAATGTATTTATAGTTGTATAGGGCTTTTGGGGTGGGGGGAGAAGGGTATAAGGGTATACTTTCTGGGGAGAAGGTTTCTTGGATCACTGATGGTTTTTATTGCTGATGATGTTTGCTTTCTTTTCTTCCAAAATTTTCTGGGAATAAATGTTTTAATATTAATCAAATATACCTCCAGAGGAAAACTACTAGAATTAATTTAAAAACTGTATTTCACAACCCAAATAACAGTATATTCATTAATAAAATGGGGGAAACACCTCTATATCTCTGGCTAGATCCTATACATCTTTCAGCAATCAGGTCGCATTTTTACTTTCAAGAGCCCTCCCTCTCAGCTTCACCCCACTCTTTCCAATCTGATGCACCCCACTCTTTCCAATCTGATGTTTCTTTACTAAACACTGCCATAGGGCCCTTTACGAGCCCCTCTTAAAACTTTTCATTGCTATAATTGGGGTCAACATCAAATCAATGCTTCTTTCCCCTACTATATATAATTTCCCTATGTATCTTATTCACTGTTGTTTCCCAGATGCTCAATATATATGCATATTGCATCCTAAGAGATGCTCAAAATATATATATAGCTCCCTTGCCATGTACACTGAGTGACTCTTAAAATATGGTAGAGTAAGAAGTACTCTATGTCTTATCAAAGATAAACCAACCTAAATCCAGTTAACTTAAGTGTCTTTATAAGTCTGATTTTAGGAGAGATGAGTAACACTTGCCTTTCACTCATGGAATAGATTTTTTACATATGTAATATTTTAAGGGATATAATTTGGCCTATAATGTGTCTGTATGAAACAAATCATTGGGAATTTTATGTACTGTATAATGTCGTGAAGTGAGAACAAAGGAGTCACACTGTGTACATTACATGCAGAGGGTTCAAGGACATTCATCTATAATTCAACATGCTCAAAATCATGAAAATATTACATTTGATATTTGCAACATTGATTATAAAATCTGAACAAACAGTAAAGAGCACTTGAAGGTCTTGAAATTTCAATATTTGCAGGCCATGCAAATAAACAGAATATTTTCTGTTCGGATAGCTCCCCAGGAACCAAACAAATGTAAACTGAGTCCTATTACAGCACTGCCACATGAGAGAAGCAACCATCAGTCTGGCTTATATAAATGTTCTTCCAGTCACGTCAAACCTTTTGTTCATGATTAATTTCTATTATAGTGATACATTACAGTGATAACTAATGATACTGAGGCTCTAGAATATAGGTTTGTCTAACACTTGGTTCTGCATATATAATCTTGTTATAGTCTGGATTTAGGGTGGGCATAAATATCACACTGTCTCAGCTTCCCTTTCTAGGCAATGCATGGTTAAATCTGTGCCTTGGTATCTTTGATTTGGGCACTATGAATTTCACTGAAGAAAATGGGAAAACACCAGCACCCATGGAAAGTCACTTCTCTATAATTCCTAAAAATAGGCAAACCTCTTAGCTTCAGGTAAGTCAATGAAGAAATTTCTCAGGTTACAGAGAAAAGCAAAGAGAGAGAACGAGAGAGAGAGAGCGCATTATTAACGTTTTTTGTTCAGTCAATCTGAGAAAGAAAATGTATACTAACCATCCTGGGAACATTTTGCAATTTGGTTGAGAATTACACATTTCTAAGGACATGAAATAGAAAAAAAATCAATTTTACACAATTTTATATAACAGTAAATACATTACTTACAAACTGCGACTTGTTTAAAATGATTATGTGATTTTCAGCAAAAAATTCACTAATATGCTGCCCTCTGTTATCACATACAGGCTGAGTACGTAGGATAATCATCACTTTCACCATCTAGGGTCAACCCAAAGCAAACGAAGAACTGGATATTTCTACACCATCATAAAAGTCTTTTCTTCTCTTTTTCCTCTTTCTTTTTCTTAAGAGGGCAAGTAAAAACGAAAACGTTAAAATTTCTGTCATGAGATTTCCCAACCCCTTTCTCTACCCTCAAGAAATCCTTCATAAATTATTATGAATTTCACATATACCAATTGAAAAAAAAAAGATAAATATCTTATATGGAATCTTCAATAAAACCTCCATTTAAAAAAGAGGAAGATAAAGTTCAATGCTAAAAGCCTTTGTATCACTCTTATTTATATTTTTACATTTAATATCATCATATCATACGTTCCCTCAAGACTTTCTGAATGCTTTCCAAAATTACTTCTCATAACAAAGTACACTTAAGTTCATTTTCTTCATTAGAAACTCTTCTAATGTACAGTTAATGTACAGAGTGTGAGGAGAGTAAGGAAATGTTCCAAATGGGGCAAGGTCACTTAAGGAAGACTGTTGGAGGTAAGTGCAATACTTGAAAATACACTAGAAATCGAGGAGTACTACAGATAAACAAGGTGAGAACCAGATCTGTAGAGAACTGTAGGGAAGCTGACCTGGTAGGGAAACAAGTAACCATGATGAATATTAAAATGAAGACTTACATGATAAGAAGAGATGGAAAATGATAGTAAAGACATTAGGTTCTACCATAGATATTGACAAAATACCCTTTTTTGGTGTAACAACAAATTGTGAGGTTGTGAGTCCATAACTGATAAGTCATTTTCTAAATTATTTAACCACCACTATTTCTATCCCTGAATACAGTTTAATTAAAATTTAAATATAAATACTATTAAAGCTTAATATAATCTTCCAAAAATTGACTTATTATAAAATATTAAGTTAAAGTCAATCAATCTTAAAAGCTTTTAAGTTAAAGTCAATTAGGGAATCATTTAAAAGCTTTTAAAAAACTACTTCAAGGATTATTAAATATAAAGACTTTTTCAAGCAAAAGAAAATGTTTTCCATAACGTATTGATATTAGCAATTTGAACCTTCAGTTCTTTTTTAAAAGTCGAGTTGCCCACCAGAGGGTATAACAGACACCATCTGTTATGTCAGAAGCAAGTTTTTCGTCCATTTTAAATCAGTCTCCTATGACTGTAAGTCACAGATAAAAAAGCACTGTTAGGTAAGACTTATTCAGTTTAATTCCTATAGTTACCAAAAAAAGAAAGAAGATACTATCTGCTGAGTAAAAACTATTATATGTCATTTGCATTTATCATTAAAAAAACAATTTTACTACTTTGTTTTCAAAGCCAAATTACTCAACAATATACTGAATGTTTCAAACGCATCTGTTAATTAGTTTTTATGCAAAATCAGTCTGCATATCAACTATTTCTATTCAGAATTTCTTTTTAACCATCTTTAGCTTTAACCCTGTTTGCATTTATGGCAAGCACAAAACTGGTTTTAAAAATTACAAGTACTATGCACTAATTTTTATGGATAAGTCCTACGGTATGTTTTGTGTTTGTTAAGATTCTCTCCCATATTATATGTAGTTTATTTTTCCAGAGTCTAGTTCCAGCCTTTCTTAGGGGCAAGCACTAAATTACTGTCTCTTTATCGCATTATTTCCGGTGCCAGCAACAATAAGAAACCAATATTTTTATGCTCACAAGCTAATAATCCCCTTGGGAAAATCAAGATGGTAAAGATCACAGTTTCTTATCTGAACCCCCAGTGGCCAGGTGTATTTCGAAATTCTGAGTTTTTCACATTTTAGAAAGATAACAGAGTGCACATTTTACACCTTATCATCAAAAATAAAAATATATCTGGAGAGAGGCATGAACGTTCCCACTATAAACAAACTCATGTCAGTTCAGATCAGTTTGCCATTAATGGGCCAAATTTCGTAATTTTGTTTCAAGTTTCAGAGTTTTTTGGATTTAGAAATTCTGGATAATAAACTGTATACATATATGTACATATATATATGTATACACACACACACACACACACTTACTTGTATATATTTTAACTTCTAATATCTGAAAGGATAACTCATGAGGCCACATTCTGTAATTAAGCAAATACATAACTGATTATAAGATATCTATACATAAATACCTAAGCGTTGAGTCATACACTTTATGCTCTCCTAATGACCGTATCCCAAAAAAACGAGAGAAATAACTGCAGGAGATAACAAACATTTCCTATCACAGTAAGATTAAATAAATGTATCTTCACCGTGGAAAGAACAAAAAGATGTCTAGTGATCCTTTACTCAAGGTTCAACAAGCACATCTTCCTCTTCAGCATATAAGTAAGCGTAAGAACTCTACCTGACCTCCCGGATTTACATGAACCACACCTGTATGAGCAAAGGCACGGCACTATGATTTTCCTAGTTTACATTTTCATTTGACTCGAGTCCAATAGACAAACATGTTCATTCTTTTGGACAGAAGAGCGAAGGAGAAATCAGTTGAAAAAAGAAAATTCAAAATAGAGAGACTTTGTTTTGATTGCACTCTCTAAAGGCCAAAGGATAAAAGGCTTGAGAAATGGGGGTGGGGGAGGGGGTGGGGGGGAGGTACATAGTATGATCTTAATTTCACAGAGTAGTAGAGTGAAACAGAAGTCAATAATCATCTAATGCACACTCTCACTGTACAGATGAAGAAACATAATTTTATGCGGATTCCCTCATTTCCATGCGGAACCAGAAGCAGAGCCAGGTTTTCTGATTTTTTCCTCTAAGTCATTTTGGCCTCTTGTGATTTTGTAAACTGAGCTTTGTTATGGCAAGAAATTTCTGATTATTTGGAACAAGATTCTAATCTTTCTTCCTCAAAATATTTCTGAAGATAGAAGGCACAGAGAAAAGTTACTGTCCCAAAGTAATCCAAAGCCACCAGGCATCCCTTCCTCCACAGGTTACAACCTTGTCTTGTAATTAATATGCTTAAGTTTATGCAGGTATTTCTTCATCTGTTCTATTTCACCTTTCATCATTATTAACAAAAGAAATGATTCACATTCTAAAAGTACAGCGTTGGACGCCTGGGTGGCTCAGTTGGTTAAGCGACTGCCTTCGGCTCAGGTCATGATCCTGGAGTCCCTGGATCGAGTCCCGCATCGGGCTCCCTGCTCAGCAGGGAGTCTGCTTCTCCCTCTGACCCTCCCCCCTCTCATGTGCTCTCTCTCTTTCTCTCTCTCTCAAATAAATAAAATCTTTTAAATAAATAAATAAATAAATAAATAAAAGTACAGCTTTGTTTTCAAAGGAAGACACTTAAACTATAACAAAAATATCTCGATGATTTTTGGCAATGAATAAATATTCCATCAGTTAAAGTACTGGTTAATAATCAGCACACACACTCAAGTTCTGTCCCATCAGCTTTTCAAGAAATAAAAATAGGTCTGACATTTATAAAATTACATAGACTAACGAAGAAAAAAATGATGAATCTAAGACCAAACAAAATCCAGTTAAAATTCTTACACAATCTGTACTGATGACTCTAAGTTTTATGTTTTTTAAAAATATATTTCAATTTCAAAAAAGGTAATATACCCAGATGCTTGCCCTAATTAGTACAGACAAGCAGTAACACTTCTTAATAAATTAGTTACTACCTTCCCATGTCCGTTCCCTTTAAGAAGGCATTTAAAATGTTTGTATGACAATACCTGCATTCT
Source organism: Phoca vitulina (assembly GCF_004348235.1). Lineage (NCBI taxonomy): Eukaryota > Metazoa > Chordata > Mammalia > Carnivora > Phocidae > Phoca > Phoca vitulina. The sequence continues at coordinate 36,130,894 of NW_022589720.1, read as the reverse complement.
CAAATGCATCTAGCTCCTTTCTTCTCCCACTTTCCATCCTAAAATAAATTCTGTTCAGACATTTAATAAAAGATAGGAAATGTTTCAAGGCCAGGCTTCATAGTCCTAATATATACCTTTTTCTCCTTTTAAAACCAATGAGTATTTTTATGTTTAAAGTCTGCAAGGTGACAAGGATACTGAAGTTGTCATCAGTGTCAAGGAAGAGTCCAAATTTATCGGTAAGAAAGGGAAGGAAAAACATTTAAGACAGCTAATCTGGAAGAGATGGATGGAAGATGCCTGCAGGAGATATTCATACCTAACTGAAAAGAAATAATTCAAAAAGAGTTACCTTTCTGAACTGCAAAGGGAAATAAAATTTATTCCCATAACACTCATAAAATTATAGTCATAAAAATGGACCATCTATCTGGGCCTCTTATTTTATAGGTAAGGAAATTAAGGTGTAGAGAGGTCTATCAATCTGTCTTTGGCTACAAAGCACTTGGTTCAGAACTTAGGTTTCCTTTGATCTAGATGCCTTTCATTAAATTTTACCATTTTCACGATTATTTAATTGAATTTGTACAGCATATTTATTAACATTTATATGCAGCAGAACACCAGCTCTTGGTCCCAGTCAGAAATGAATCAATTTAAACAATCATGAAATGTACTTAATAACCTAATGTAAAAAAAAAAAAAATTACTTTTCCTCTATATTTCGTTTCCTTAGCAAAGCACCGTTTGTGAAAGGAGACCCATCTAACTCTATTTGGCATCAGTTTTGCAAATCAGTATTAGTTAGCAAAGGAAAGTTCTTTTAATGATGAGGTGACTGTTTAAACTACTTTTACTTAGTACATAGTTGCCAGAGCAATGAAAGCAAAATGTGTCTAATTGTATCTTTTTAAATGAATGAGATTTTCACTTTAGAAGAGGAGCAAGGTTCAACAACCACACACTTACATATGTACCATAAGACTGGACCATAAAATTACCCCATTTATGAGAAAAAATGTTTTAAATCTTCATTCAATATTTTAAAAATGAGCTCTTAGTTATCTTTATTTACCTCAGTGAAGATCTTTGTTTTGTGTCATCACATTATTAAATATTTTGCAAAGTTAACATATAGATATCTCCCATATGAAAGGATATGGGAAAACTCTAAAATACTCCATATAAAATTTCATTTTGAGTGATATCAAAATTATACTTTGTAAGTTATGCAACATTTTAAATTCTGTTGGGGAAGCTATCCGTTCAAAAAATATTTAACTTCCTTGATATTAAAAAATTAGTTTTACTTTTTATCTTTGAGAAATATTTTTAAATCAGACATTCTTGTGAAAGGAAAGGCAACTAATTCTGGGAGCGGAGTAGCCAAAGTCTCATGTGGGTGCCAAAAAAGAAAGAAGGCAGGGGGAGGGTGGTGGGGAAGGGAGGAAGAGAGAAAGACAGAAAAAGAAAAAAACAAGTCTGTAGTTTTAAGAACTGAGGAAACTGTAGGCCATTGATTTTGAAAATGTAATTCCTACAAAAACAAGAACCTGACACACAGATAGATATTTTGACAAAAAACCAAAAGTGAAGCTGAGACAGCCATCAGTTAAATTGCACTCAGGATATTAGAGAAGAAAAAGAATATGAGAATGATGTCAATTTAAGGATTATGTGTAAATATCAAATGACAAATGTTTCTCAGAACTCAAAGTGTTAAGATCAACAGAATCATTTTTACCATTTTTAATGAGCTGATTCATAGATCACTCAACATTCAAATCATTCTTTGAAGTCAGTCTAATTGCAATAGCATCCTTTCATCACCTATATGTAATCCATCACCTATATGCAGTCTGAGATCTAAAACTGCAAGTATCAATAAAGCTTCTTCCCAGGATGCTGTCATTTAACAGAGGAAACATTCATTAGAATTATTAGAAATATTCATTAGAATTGGCTTAGAAATGGCTTAGAAATATTCATTAGAATTGAAAGGAAAATGCTTAAGCCTTAATTATTTCCACCTAGAAAAACGACACAGAACTAATGCTGGCAACGGTCATGTCTGCCCAGCTCTAGTCCCGAGACCTTCCTTCTCAAACGTGCACCATCTTAACCCACCCTGACATTTACAAACATGCCTCTGAGGAAGCAATTCAAAGTCATTATCCTATTACGGCTAAAAAATACTACAAAACAAAAGAGAACTTTTAAAAGCACACAAGAGGTTTTATAAATATGGCAAATACTAAGCCCTTGAGAGAAATGACATTCATACTCAGAGTGAAAAGAGGTCAAAAGGAACTATATTCGGTGATTAGCTCCCACCCATCATTAATAGTCAGAACTCATACGTTCATTCAGCCAGTTACGGAGTAAATGATTTTTGAAGACCTACTCTGGGCCAACATAGCTGAATTAAAATAGACGCAGCCCCTGACCTCAGGAAGTTTCAAGTCTGGCCAAGGAAAATACAATAAAAATATCTCTGAAATAAATGAAAACTACATCTGTGACAAATGCTCTTGAGGAAGATGACATCATAAACCGGAGCATAAAACAAGGGCACATGACTTGCCATCCTCGGTGCAGGGACCGAAAGTTTCCCGCAGAAATCTGTAAAGCAGTAAAAGAAAAGGAGTGGAGGAATTTAAACACACCACGTGCATTCTTCAAAATTTTCATTTTCCAGGCGTAGAGCTTCCAAACTAAATGTGGAGGGCACAGATTGTCTTTTATTCCTCTAGGTATCGGCAGTATCTGTGACCACTGGCACACTGGAAGGTGCAAATCATAATCTGCCTTAACATATTTTGCTGAAAAGAATGGAAAGCCTAGGGCGCCTGGGTGGCTCAGTTGGTTAAGCAACTGCCTTCGGCTCAGGTCATGATCCTGGAGTCCCTGGATCGAGTCCCACATCGGGCTCCCTGCTCAGCAGGGAGTCTGCTTCTCCCTCTGACCCTCCTCCCTCTCACTCCCTCTCATGCTCTCTGTCTCCCGTTCTCTCTCTCGCAAATAAATAAAATCTTAAAAAAAAAAAAATTAAAAAAAAAAAAAAGAATGGAAAGCCTACAAGTAACGCAGACTACCTGAAGTATTTACATTTTGTAAAATACAGTCCACATCTACCCTTGCCACAAGTTTGACCGAAACGCTTGCCACTAATTTGATCAAAGCACAGTATCTACACACAGAAGACGACCATGAAAAGTGGGATACAGCTTGGCTGGACCAGTGTCCATCTTCTCCAGAGGAAGCCAAGCCCCGTGGGAAGAAGGAGCAATAGGTGCGGGCACTGGGCGAACTCCCAACAGAGTATTTGGCACGCGATAGCCGGGGCTGACTCACAATGTGTCCAAATGTGCCTACAGCATTTTGCACAGGGAAGTAGCTCGGATGTTCATTAAAAGAAGGGGAGGTGGTCATAAAAATACTACAGCCCTGCTGATGAGGAGCTGAGGATATAATGATTACCAAAACAAGCATCGGGGCAACCCTCTGTCACTCACAAAACACAAGTACAAAGAAAGTGCCTGTGCTTTTCTTACCAACTTAAAAGGCCCTGAGAAATCTCAGATTAGTTTGATTTATGACTGTAAATGTCATCCTCCTGACTGTCTTGATCGGGCTCTAAGGGAGGCTTCAAGACAGTCAGGACAGTCACAATTCAAAGGAATGCAGATATGCACCCAATTAGAAAAGCTATCTGAGCAGGACTGCTTACAACCCAGATCTGTCTGACACCACTGAAAGATGGCGTGGGACTGCTTTATCCTTACATGGGAGAGTAGTTTCTAATGACCACTCTTTCGGTTAGGTCCACAAAAAGCAAGAATATAAAACGCAGAGTGATGTGTTGTTCTACGATGTGAATTCCCTCCCCAGTACATGTCTACCCTTTTCCTTTTGGGCAAACAGAGATGCCTGGCTTCTGCCCTTTGAGAAAGGTCTACCGCATGGGGACAAAGATGATCCACGGTGCCAAGTCCTGAGCAGTGCCTCTTACACTTGGGTAGGACTTGTCTGCACAATCCTTGGTGGTCCCGCCCTTCTGAGAGAATATTCAGGAGCCAGCAAGTCTACACGAGACGAGCATACAAAGCAGCTCCCTTGTGAGTTTTCCCCGCACTGGGGAAAGGGAACTTTCTGAATCATCTCTGTGCCCAAGCCAACTTTATTAAATGGAGCTTTGTTCCCAAGGGAGTTTTTAATTGAGACATCATTGGTAATATGCAACATGCTTTACAGTCGTTGGTGATGCTAATCAATGTGGTTAAAGGAGAAGAAAACAGCCTCCCCTCTCAGATTCTGAAATCAAATCCGAGATACTCCTATCAGTAAAAACACATTCATAAAATGGAAAAAGACATAAAGCTGGAAGATAGCTAATGAAACTGCTTCCACAGACTTCATTCAACAGATTTTTACTGAACACCTTTTATGTAACACGCACCGAATTACGTCATTTTTTAAGATGCCATACATTCACTCTTACTATGTAGTTGAGGAAACAGGGACTCCCAAGCTTTGAGACACTCCCCGGCTCACGCCCTACTAAGAGAAAAAGTGAAGCTTCAAACCCAGATCTGTCTGACACCACTGAAAGAACCTTTTTCTAAAGAAAAATGAAGTAGGGAGGGGGGCAACTCGAAGCAACATGGCATCGCAGTAAAATGGCCACAGAGAAAGCAATCAAGCTGCCACAGCTTCCCAAACAGAGGGGCGGGAACCCCGTGGGAGTCGGATGCACAGCCACACAAGATCGGGCTCTAAGGGAGGCTTCAAGACAGTCAGGACAGTCACAATTCATAGGAATGCAGATATGCACCCAATCAGAAAAGCTATCTGAGCAGGACTGCTTACAAACTGAGAAGGCCAACCAACACCAGCAGTGCCATTTCGAAACACAACCACCCGCAGAATAGAACATACTGGTGAGATTTCAGAAAGACTGGCTTAAGACCTAACAGACCTTCTACTGCTGTTGTAACTTAGCTATAAACCCTTTTCTGAGTACCAGTGTTGTAAAAACTGTATAAACAACTGAAAAGGTCTACTGCGGAAAAAAACAATTAGTAAATTAATAAATTACTCTGTAATTTGTGTTATGTAGATCACTAATTTTGTTTTAATTAACAGCCATTATTAACAGTAAACACAGGAAATTGTGTTTGAATTTCATAGAGATGAACTGACCGAACATGTGTTCATGTTAGGATGCACTAGTTGGCCAATAATTTCCCAGATTAATAGTGATGACTCGAAGATAAGATTGTTATTTGAGCCTATGAGGAAGTATCTTGTTAAAAATATAACTAGGTAGGGGCACCCGGGTGGCTCAGCTGGTTAAGTGTCTGCCTTCGGCTCAGGTCATGATCCCAGGGTCCTGGGATGGAGCCTCACCTCGGCCCCTCCCTGCTCAGCTGGGAGCCTGCTTCTCCCTCTCCCTCTGCTGCTCCCCCTGCTCGTACTCTCTCTCTCTCTTTCATTCTGTCAAATAAATAAAATCTTTAAAATATATATGTAACTAGGTAAATAATTCACTGGTTGTTCTTCTCACTTTAGACATCAGCCAAAATTCACCTCTAGCTAATACACACACACATAAATATTATATAAGATGCTTTATAAAGAACAACTACATTCATTTAACTGGTATTAAGCTACTAGTCCAATTGAAAAAGTTCTACAATGATAATGAAAACATTGACTAAAAGAGTATTATATACAGCCAAAATTGTCATGTGTATTGCTTTTACCAAAAAAACTTTAAAAACAAATAACATGATTACAATATTTCCCATTAATGAAAAATTACATTGTAGGCAGATGAGTAGAAGAGGGCAGAATACCTAACATTTCACCATATGTCATGGTCAGTCACTTCTGATGGACACAATTGTGGTTCTCATCCATCTAACATATCACATCGTCAATATCATTTCATGTAGCTACAAATTCCTTTCTGAATCAATCAACTTCTGTTTTCATTCAGTAGAGGGTAACTAAAATGATTTTTTTCCTTTGCTGTGCTGGCCCATGTACTGTATCATTTAAAGGGAAACAAAACAACACATTTGATTAGCTAGAATTTTATTTTAACATTTGATTAGCTATAACGTATTTTAAATGCATCTACTGAAAAGTTAGCAATCTGCACGCTTATTAAGGTAGGTAAAAGTAAAGAATCCATTTTCACACATACAATCAATTTCACCGAGCTATATATTTGTTTGTTCATTCCAAAAGCAAAAAGGAAAGGCATGTAATCTGAAGAGACAATCATAGTTCCGAGAATTTTTACAGTTGGTCCTGAAGAATATTTATAGGCATGTCATTGCACAGATGGAGGTTGACCCAAAGAGAATAATTTCTTCTGGAGAAACTGAAACCCTCTACTTAAAATTTAAAAAAGACACTAAATTCCTCGTAAATATACTTTAAAAAATATTTCAATGTCTCTAGGAATTAAACCTTTGATTGAGAAGAAGTATTTTTTAAATTTCCCTTCCTTCTTCCTAAAGGAGGGTTTGGTTTTTGTTTTTTTTAAATCTAATAAGGGATAGAAATAAACCTGTTTGGGGAAATCTGGAAATATTCCCTAATAATGCATATTTTTTTCTTATGTTTCCTTTATTTTTCTCATTCAGTTTTCTTTTTTGTTATTTTCCTTCCTCAAGAACTTTTTCTTACCTCTGATTGTAGGATTACCACCACCAAGCATAAAGGTACTACCTGCCATAGGTAAATCATAAATTCAATGGATCACACCATTATGGAGCTTTAAAGAGCTTCTTAACTTCTCACATTATAGGTATGAATGAACAAGAAAGCAAATAGAGGTTAACATATTTATTTGATACCATATAGCAAGAAAGTGATAGAATTAGCACAAGAACCTAGTATTCATGCAAACCCAAACCACCTAAATGAAATTAAATGTAAATCAGCCAAGAACAAACCATCAACTTCTTTTCAAAGAGAAAGGCCCCTGCTAGCCAAACACTTTGCTATCCAAACACTTAACCATATTAATGTTAAATCATCATCATCATTGTCATCACGATTATATCACCATCACCAAAGTCTTGAGAAGGCAACTATTTAATCTAGGAAATGGAGAGAACAATCTATTCCTAGCAGGGAATACACTGAACTCAAAACCCTTGGGCAAGAGTGCAAGAAGGAGAAATCTAATAGCTAACCAATGCTTCCTAAGACCAGACTTCACTTCAGGACTCTGAAGGAAGTTTTTAAAACAAGCATCTGAGAACCAAATGATAACATTTAAAAAATTATCATCCATTAAAGGCATCTGAAAATTGACTTACAAGGGAAAGGAATTTTGAGCTTATTGCCAATATTTGCACGCAAAGTAAAAGCTATTACCATACTTAAGAGGCAAAAATATACTTTAACATTCATAGATTGAAAATGCTGGGCAAGAAATAATAAGTTATCCCTAATCAGTAAATTATTTCAAATGGCATCTGATAGCTGTTGACTGTTGCCAAGCCACATTACGGATCATTCCAGTAAGCTGGCTATAAAACAATACAATTACCAATGTTGATTATCTGCTGCAGAAATATTCATGATTTAGAGTGAACTGAAATGCCTCCTTGGGATGCATTGTCCCAAACATTCCTAGTGAGTACACCACTCACATCATTCTGCAGGGTTAGGAAAGGTGCGGGGTAACATGAGATGTGTAATATCTTTAAGTACACAAAACATCCATGCCTGAAAAATTGGGCAAATAATCTCTGGGAGAGGCAATGTCCTGTGTTCACTAAATCCTATGTCTTCCCGAACACACAGCTGGATTCCAACGTCCCAAGACGGCTGAGAAGCATATACCTTTTGGTACCAATTCTTACATCAGTAGTAGTTTAACACAACAGATGCTGATTTCTCATCCATATCACAGAATATGGAGAAGAGCAGGAGATCCTGTCTCCTGTCAGTGAGTGAGGAGAGGAGAGGAGAGGAGATCCTCCTCCAGTCAGTGAGGGCCAAGGCTTGTTAAACTATTGTGCCCAACAATCTGCTAAGGCTTCATCCTCCTCTTGCACTCAATCCACACGTGCAAGAAACAAACGTGCATGAAAGTCACGAAGAAAAGTTTCATGGGCAAAGCCTTGAAGTGACATACATCACTTCCATCCACACCCCATTCTCAGGAACTCAAGTGTATGATCATACCTAAGTGCCAGGGAGGCTGGAAAATGTGGTCTAGCTGTGTGCCCAGGAGGAAAGGAATTTGGTGAACTTACAGAAGTCTATACCACAGCATCTTTTAACATTATTAATACATTTGGCTTACTGTAAAATTTAATTAGTTTGAAACGCTTCCATTATTAACTATAGAACTTCAGTTTTCCAATGCCTTTCATTAGAAATTAATGGCAGAGAAAAACAAATATCCATACAGGCATGCCTTGGAGATCTTGCAGGTTCAGGCCCAGACTACTGCAATAAAGCAAGTAACGCACACAATAAAGTGAACCGAACAAATTTTTGTTTCCCAAGGCATATAAAGTTTTATTCACACTATACTGTAGCCTATTAGGTGTGCATTAGCATTATGTCTAAAAGAACAAGGTACACACCTTAATTAAAAAATACTTTGTTGTTACAAAACACTATCCATCATTTGAGCTTTCAGTGAGCTGTAATCTTTCTGCGGATGGAGGGTCTTGCCTTGATGTTAATGGCTGTTCACTGATCAGGGTGGTGGCTGCTCAAGGCTGGGGTGGCTGTGGCAGTTTCTTAAAATAAGACAACAACGATCCGCTGCATTTGCGGCTTCTTCCTTTCACGAATGATTTCTCTGTAGATGAGATGCTGTATGATAGCCTTTTGTCAGCAGGAGAACTTCTCTCAAAATTGGAATCAATCCCCTCAAACCGTGCCACTGATTTACCAACTTAGTTTATGTGATCTTTTAAATCCTTGGCCGTCATTCCAACCATCTTCACAGCATCTTCACCAGGAGCAGATTCCATCTCAGGAAACCACTTTCTTTGCTCATCCGTAAGAAGGAAGTCCTCATCTGTGAAAGTTCTATCACAAGACTGGCAGCAAGTCCATCACATGTGCAGGCTCCGCTTCTAATTCTGGTTCTCCTGCTGTTTCCACCACATCTGCAGTGACTTCCTCCACGGGAAGTTGGAACCCCCTCAACGTCCTCCATCAGGGCTGGAATCACCTGCTTCCAAGCACCTGGCCATGCTGTCATGTTGACCTCTTCCCTGGAATCAGGAATGTCTTTAAAGGTCGCTACAATGCTGAATCCTTTCCAAAAGGTTTTCAAGTTCTTTTGCCCAGTTTCATCACAGAAATCACTGTTTCTGGCAGCTAAGGCTTTACGAAATGTATTTCTTAAGTAATAAGACTTAAAGTTGAAACGACTCCAGCAGAAAAGATGCTGTGTTCGCAGGCATGAAAACAACATTCATCTCGTTGTGCTCCTCCATCGGAGGGGCTCTTTGGCGACCAGGTGCCCTGTCAATGAGCAGCAATATTTTGAAAGAAGTTTTTTTTTTTTTTTTTTCTGAGGTCTCAACAGTGGGCTTAAAATATTCAGTAAACCATGTTGTAAACAGATGTGCAGTCATCCAGGCCTTATTGTTCCATTTGCAGAACACAGGCAGAGTAAGTTTAGCATCACTCTTAAGGGCCCCAGGCTATTCAGAATGGTGAAAGAGCACTGGCTTCAACTTAAAGCCACAAGCTGTGTTAATCCCCTCACAAGAGGGTCCGCTTGTCCTTGGAAACTATGAATCCAGGCACTGACTTCTCCTGTGTAGCTATGAAAGTCCTAAATGGCTTCTTCTTCCAACATAAGGCTGTTTTGTGTCCATTGAAAATCGGCCACTCAGTGCAGCCCAGTTCTGACCTCGGCCAGGTCTTCTGGGTAACCTACTGCAACTTCCACATCAGCGCCTGCCGCTTTGCCCTGCACTTCGATGTTATGAAGACGGCTTCTTCCCTGAAGCCTCACGTCCCAATCTCTGCTAGCTTCAGACTCTGCCTCTGCAGCTTCCTCACCTTCCTGAGCCTTCACGGAATTGAAGAGAGTTAGGTCCTTGCTGTGGATTAGGCTTTGCCTTAAGGGAATTCTATGGGTGGTTTGATCTTCTATCCAGACTACTCAAACTTTCTCTATAATCAGCAATAAAGCTGTTTCGCTTTCTTATCATTTGTGCGTTCACTGGAGTAGCACCCGAAATTTTCTTTAAGAACTTTTCCTTTCCCTTTACAGCCTGGCTAATGGGTGGTGCAAGAGGCAAGCCTAGCTTTTGACCTACCTCGGCTTTCGACGTGCCTTTCTCACTAAGCTTAATGATTTCCAGCTTTTGATTTCAAGTGAGAGACGTGTGACTCTTCCATGCACTTAATCACTTAGAGACCATTGCAGGGTCATTAACTGGCCTAATTTTAATACTGTTGGGTCTCAGGGAATAGGGAGGCTGGAGGAGAGGGAGAAAGACCAGGAACAGTCAGTGAAGCAGTCAGAACATACACATTTATCAATAAAGTTCCCCATCTAATGGACGCAGTTCATGGCTCCCCAAAATAATTACAGCAGTAGCATCAAAGATCACGGACCACAGACCACCATAACAAATATAACAATGAAGAAGTTTGAAACATTGCAAGAATTACCAAAATGAAACAGAGAGACCCAAAGTGAGCAAATGATGTTGGGGAAATGATCCCGATGGGCTTGGTCAACATAGGGTTGCCATAAACCTTCAATTTGTAAAAAATGAAATATCTGCAAAGCACAATAAAATGAGGCATGCCTGTAATTGTAAAGATTTCAGTAATCCCCAAAACTTTCACGAAAAACTGTTCAGTCCAGCTGTCCTTCCTCCTTCAAATATTACACTGAAACATTCATTATGAAAACTGTTAACATATTTTAATTGGACAGAATGAAAAAGGGAACAGCTTGGACATGAAAAATAAAAGCTGATCCATCTACTTAGTCACATTCCTTAATACTATTCCAAAGCTACAAAAGTTTTAGAGCATGATACAGATAAACAGAAAGTAAGAAATATGTCAAAAAAAAAGAAAGAGTATATTATAAGAACTGCTTGGGGAAAAAAAGACCGAAAAATCAGCACACAGCTTTAGCAGTTTTATTTAATCATTACATGTTGCATACAAAGGCATGATTTCTTATCAACCAGTAAGAACTTTTCTTTTTACTACAGGGAAAACATTTTCTATTAATTCACTCACTCTTGCTAAATAAGACCCTATTGCGTGGGGGAAAAAAAAATCTAAAAAGCTACCAAGGAAGGAGAAAGATTCAGCCAGGAAATATTATCAATCTCATTCCCATATTAGTATAGGCTATTTCCACTATATTTCCCACCCGCCTGAACTAATCAACTGCAGACAAAAGAAGGCACAGAACAATACAACTGGTTAATAAGTCACAGGTACCTGACGTCAGGAATTCAGAGAAAATGGGAGGGAGGATTCAGTGAACTGAACAGTCTCTCAAGAACGTCAGTTCTGGGGGGCACCTGGCTGGCTCAGTTGGTAGAACATGCGACTCTTGATCGTGCGGTCAACCCCAAGTTGGGCATAGAGCTTACTTTAAAAAAAAAAAAAAAGTCAGTTCTGTGCTCTGAGATAAATTACTGAATGAGTGGACCATAACACAAGCCACAATTAGCTTAATGCTTCTGAAACTGCTGGCCAATTTTCATATTTCAATTAAGTCATCTATGGGGCGCCTGGGTGGCTCAGTCGTTAAGCGTCTGCCTTCAGCTCAGGTCATGATCTCGGGGTCCTGGGATGGAGCCCCACATCGGGCTCCCTGCTCAGTGGGAAGCCTGCTTCTCCCTCTCCCACTCCCCCTGCTTGTGTTCCCTCTCTCGCTGTGTCTCTATCAAATAAATAAATAAAAATCTTTTTAAAAATAAATAAATAAATAAGTCATCTATCAGGGTAGGACTGGATGACAAAAGCTAACACGACCTCTGCCAAATAAATACATACATACATACATAAAATTTTAAACAGTTAAGTCTCCTGCAGCCACTTGTGTTTAAATGGCATGTTTTCTGAAACCCAGGAGGCACCCACTGCTGCAGTCTCCTAACAAAAACTATAGTAAGAAAGACAGACTTCTCTTAAGAGCACGACAACTGCTATTGAAAAGTTTTGCACAGAGAGATATTAAAGGACTGGAAGGGTTTTATTCCAACTCAAAAATGTTTCATACATACCCCCTGAGGAAGGTAAAAAAAAAAACCAATTATTTTTACCTTTTATGAATCACTTTGTTAGATCACTAGATTGCTCTTCTCCCCACAAGCAGCAGAGGACACAGAAGAGATGTTAGAGCAAGGAAACAGGAGTGCCATTATTTTCTGTGCAAATTGTGCGCTGCAAGAGGGCTCCAGGCTACAGGCTCCCAAGAGAGCCGTTGTCTAGCCTGTACTCTGTCTGCCCAGTAAGACTTGCACCCCAGCATTGCTCAGCTAGGAGGGAGGGAGGCCGTTTTCTCAATATCAAAGATCCATGTCAAATAGCTAGGCTGAGGGGGAGGCAAAGAAGAAAGATGATCTCAAAAGCATGGTCTGCTTCAAGGAAATACAGAACTTCGTGGTGTCAGGGGTTATTGATCCAATATTTATTCGTACCCTTTTCTATAGAAATCTGATATTTAACTTGGAACATGCCTCCCCCCAAGTCAATACTATCTGCTCCAGTTTCCCCTGCATCCAGGAATTATGATATGATCACGTTCTGGTCAATATGGTATACACAAAAGTATCCTGTAGCAGGTTCTGGGATCCTCCTCTAAAAGGCAGCTGGTAACTGTACCTTTACTGCTGCCTTTCCCCATTCTTCCCTCTTGTCAGGAGCAGGAATACCACACCTTGACCCATAAGGAAGGGATGAGAGGAAAAGGTCCGGGTCCCAGAGCAGGCCACCCCTGAAAGACCTACATGGCAAGGAACAAACCGCCCACTTAAGCCAACGGTATTATAAGCTTTTTGTTAATTGCAGCCAAATTGCTACGTGAAGACCCTGGAGCCTGAGGAACTGAAAACAGAAGAGCAAGAGGGACCCAAAACACACAACTTCCCTTTACACATGGCCTAGATCCCTACTGAATGCAAACCACTGCCCGAGTCAGACCCTGACAGTGAAACTGTGAAATTGTAAAACTGTGCAAAAATTCATTAAGCTTTACCAAAGTTCTTACAGATGGTCAAACTCCCAGATTTTAAAATTAATTTCAATTGCTCACAACTGTATGATTCTTCGATGATGATACCCTCAATTTCTCAACAACTTCCCATGTGAAATCAGCCTGTTTGTCATCAACAAATTCTCCTTACTTCTTCAATCGTTTCCATCGGCATCCAAACACACTCTGGTATAATCTACTGCAATTCTTCCAAGCTACCATAGTTCTGTCCTGTTAATATAATCAACAACCTCCATCACCCCAAATCCAATGATCACTTCTCTCTATCACAGCTGAACTCTCATTAGCACTGGACAGTTAATGATGTTCTCTTTCTTGCAACACTTTCTTTCTGGGCTTCCATGACACCATACTCTCTTTCAGTTTCTAGGTCTATGCTCCTGCCTTTAGTTTCAATTGCTGAATCCATCAGTCTTGCTTGACCTCTAAATTATGGAATGTTCCAGGGTTCAGTCCTGCAACCTCTTCTCTATCTGCATAAATGTTACATCATCTGTTCCTGGGCTTAGATAACACCTCTATTTCAACAAACCTCAAATCCCTCCTTCCTACCCTGATTTCTCACTTAAACTCCAGGTAAAAATCTAACTTCCTATCTGACCTAGCTGTTGATTCTCTATCCTACTACTCCCAAACGTGCTCCTTCCCAGACTTCTCTATCTTTACCATCTAAATACTTTCTCAGGCCAAAAACTATGCAATCGGGATTACTCCTTTCCTTCCCTCACCCGCCCCCACATCTGACACCACTTTTGGAAACTATCCACTGCTCTGCAAGGCCAGGCCACATCATCTTTCCCCTGAACCTCAATAATGCCTCGATCCTGTCTTCCAAAATAGCCATTGTGTGCAGAGAAGCCAAAGTGATCTATTTATAAATTATATAACTTATTTATATATTTACAAATTCTGTAACTTTCCTGCTTAAAACCCTCCAATGACCTCCCTTGTAGTTAGAATAAAATTCAAATTTCTTAAAATGCCCAACATGGTCGTACCCTGCCTACTTTGTCTTGTTCACTGCTGTTAACACAGCGCTGAGAACAGTGTCTGACACACAGGGGGTGTGCAAGCACTATTTGTCAAATGAACCAATAATGTAACAAATATAAAACACATGGTAAACTTACAATATATTTATTCAAACACACCTTACTTCACTAGTAGCAAGAAACTAAACATTGTATCAAATTCCTTTAATCTGAGAATCTTACTGTTGCAGAGGCATCAGTTTAATCATCAAACTCTTTGATGAGCGAGTAAAGAACCATGATATTCATTGTATTGACACAACTATTAAATCGGAACTATCCTGGGGCGCCTGGGTGGCTCAGCCATTTAGCGTCTGCCTTCAGCTCAGGTCATGATCCCAGGGTCCTGGGATCGAGCCCCGCATCGGGCTCCCTGCTCCGCAGGAAGCCTGCTTCTCCCTCTCCCGCTCCCCCTGTTTGTGTTCCCTCTCTCGCTGTCTCTCTCTCTCTCTCTCTCTGTCAAAAAATACATAAAAATTTTTTTAAAATAATATAAATAAATAAATAAATAAATAAATAAATCAGAACTATCCTACATCATGTAATTATTATCTCTCTTAGAAAGCTCTGTACATCATCATCAAGCCAGCTTCCTTTGTAATTTGACAGAATTCTAATGTAAGGAATAACAGCTTCTTCTTTTCTTCAAAAAAGGCTCCGACTTGACAATTCTCAGCCTCCACGTGGAAACACAAGAGTCTCATATAGCCATTTTGAAGCACAGCAAAGATGAGGAAAGAATTACTCATTTTAGTAAGGCATAATAAATTTGAGATTCTTGCTACAATGTCAGTTTCATTCATTCATGTACTTTCACAAGTGGGAGTTAAAGAGGAATGGTGGAATTACAAGTAGAAAGCTGGGAACCAAAAACTTACAATAAAGATCTAATATAGTATTCATCTATAAAGAGCAGATGAAAAAAGCCTGAATTCTTCTTGTACGTTACAGGAGAATGAGAAAGCAGCTCTGTGCATATCCATGCTGTGATAACCTAATAGTTAAAACGTCCAGTTACATGCAGGCACAGGAATTTGCTAATATTATGTCAAAAGGTAAACATGCTATGTATTTTAATTTAAATACTAGCTTTTTAAAAAATATTATCTTAATTAACACTTACTTGTTCCCCGTGTTACTATTGCCTGTAACGCAGTGGTCTGAATAATCGTTTAAAAATAAACATTTGGGGAGCACCTGGGTGGCACACTCTGTTAAGCGTCTGACCGTCGGTTTCAGCTCAGGTAGTGATCTCAGGGTCGTGAGATCGAGCCGAGGGTCATAAGATAGAGCTGAGCGGTGTGGGGCCCCGCAGGGGCTCCGCAATCAGTGCGAAGTCTGCTTAAGACTCTTTCTCCCTCTACCCCTGCCCCCTCCCCCACCCTCTGCTGGCTCTCAGGCTCTCTCTCTAATAAATAAATAAAATCTTTAAAAAAGAAAAATTTTAAAATTTTGATTAATCTTATTATCTTTTCCCTATCAAATGACCACTTTGGTAATCTTTATTTGCAATATTTCATTTTAAGAAAACGTTTTTATGAATATGAGGACACTGACGTACACATACCCAAATAAGTGTGAATTGCAATTTCCTTTCCTCCCCCAAAATGGGGAAGGAGTTCATGGAAGTATGAGTAAATTCTTAGAAAATTCATAAAAATATTAGAGAATGCATAAAAATTTGTCCAAAATTATGGAATTTATCCATTGCGACTATTTTGGCAGGGTGTGGAGGAGCATTTTGTCTCCTACCTACTGTTCCACCATTAAGATACTATGGAGTTAATTTTACTTGAACTAAAAAAAAAAGATTATATGAAAAGATTACTAAAGAGAACAAAAACTGTGGGTGCTTTCATAAAGACCGCGTGAGACATTGTTTTACTGCGCTAGTCTCGGCTGAGTTTATGCTCCTGTTGCAGTCTTGTGAGGGTACTGAAATGAGAGGACGCTCTGCCATAGGTCGAAAATTAATATGCTACGTGGGTTAAACGTGGCTGGCTGACCACTGATTGTGGTTTCCTGATAAACCCTTACCAAAAGAAGAGCAAAGGAAGCGGCGGGGGGATGACATAAATTCACGAGGACAGGAAGAAAAGGGGAGCCATCAGTGGAAAGAAAATTTCCAACACTTTCAAAAAAAGAAAAGGGGCCAGAAAAGTGTTAAGTAATTTAAGAGAGTGGAAACGCTGGTGGTGGACTACCTGTAAGAATGTATCTCAAGGAGAAGAGAGGCAGTTTGCCACCTTAAGACATTGGATAGGTTCAGAACTTGAGCCACAGTAAGCTGGAGGGAGGCTAAACTCAGTGGGATGCAGACTACACAGAACTGAAGGCCCGGGTCCTTCCCTGGTGACTCCTATCAGGCTACACGCCCTGCTCATACCCCACAACCTCTAAAAACCTTGCCAGAAACTTCACTACCCAGGGCTCATTTCCTCCTTTGTAAAAAACCTATTATTTGTTTTCTATTGCTGCTATAACAAATTACCACAAACTCAATGGCTTAAACTTACACAAATTTATTATTATCTTGTAGTCCTGGATGACACAATTCCAACACGGGTGTGACCAAGCCAAAATGAGATTGTCAGCAGGGCCACATTCCCTGCAAAGGCTTGAGGGGAAAACTAGGTCTCTGCATTTCCAGCTTCTAGAGGCTGCCTACATTCCTTGGCTCATATGGTTTTCCTCCATCTTCACAGTAAACAGCACAGAGTCTGCAAATCCCTGACTCTCCCCATCTGCTGCCTTTATTACACCTGCTACTCCGACTCGTCTCCTGCCTCTTATAACGATCCTTGTAATTACCCTGGGCTCACTATGGCAATCCAGGATAATCTCCCCATCGCAAAATCTCAATTTAATCATATTGGCAAATGCCTTTGTATCATGTAAGGGAACATATTCACTGGTCCAAGGATGAGGATGTGGACGTGTGGTGGCCATTATACTGTCCACCAAATTACCTTGTCAGATTATTGAAAAGATTGAGATTGTCCACATAACAATAACAGCTAAAGTTTAATGAGCATTGAAGATATGCCAAGCACTTCTCTTAATCCGTTAGAGATTTAACTCATTGCAACCTCACAACAGCCCTATGACATACAAACTACCATCACCCCCATTTTACAGATGAGAAAAATACAGCACAATTACTACACCTGAAGTCACATACCATGTATCTGACAGAAGGGGAATTCAAAATCCAATCCTCAACCTCTTAACCACTCTGGTAAACACTGAGTAAATTTTAGTTGTTGTTATTACTATTATATCACTGCACCAAATTTATTACATAAATCTTATGCCATGAACATAAAAACAAAATAAAGATCAAGCCCAATATTAACATTAAAACTTCTTTAAAAACATTTTATGTGCCTCCCACTTTCCCGTTTTAAATAGTCCTTAAACCAACTTTAACTTTTCTTTTTTTTTTAAGTAGCCCCCAACAAGGGGCTCAAACTCACAACCCTGAGATCAAGACCTCAGCCAAAATCAAGAGTCAGAGCCACCCAGGCACCCCTAAAGATTCCTTATACCACTATAAAAACTTTCCTTCTCCTCCTCCCTACCAGCTCTATACGTGGTTCCCATCCCACGTGCTCCCATGGCTCCCCGCACTTGTAACATTATTATGTATTTTAACGTCTGCCTCTTTCTCTGGCCCTTGACCTGTGAGTGTCTTGAGGACTGGGACTTCTCTAGACTCAGGGGGGCCAGTAGAGCCTGGTCCACAGGGCTTATTGAATGAATGAGTGAAGAAATAATAAACTGCAGTAATTAAAAAACCTGGTAGGTTGTTTTGCCAAGAATCTTTAACAAATGCTACCCATTTTGTACACTTCCTAAAATATCTCCATATATTAACATAAAATCAATATGAATTTGAATAGATTCCAAAATGTTCCTGTTTATTTTGTTTCTGCAATCAACAATAATCAGAGAATGAAAAACATGAACATTTTGTTTTTTTATAGGTGCTTCTCAAGTCAGTATATATTCACTGTGGAGAAACAGAAAACCTTTTCCAAAAGTTCTTTTCTTTTAATAAAATGCCAAATATCTATTTCTAAATATGGCTCAGGGATAAGTCTACAAAATGTTAATAAATAGCCAAAGGTCAGCATACACTGTTTGTTCTTATTGCTTTGGACATAACATAATTTAGTTTTTGCCATTCCACTTTGTAATCTACTTCAAACCATCTTGAACAAAGTGAAGATTAATACAACTTTAAACTGATAAAGAAGAAAATCATACTGTACCATAAATATTTGTCAGAGATGGAAGAAATAATGAGATCCTTCGGGAAGCAGATAAATCAATTTTGCAGAAAAACCCTTTAGATTTTTATTTCTCCAAAGGTTTATCATTATTGCAACGATGCTAGACAAATAACCTGGTTATCATTTACTCCACTGGCTTTAACGCCAAAAGAGAGTTAACAAGTGTATTAATAATCAGTATGGAAAATGGAAATAAAAGGTAAAGCAGTAATATGTTTCACCAATGATGCTTTCGGTGGCAAGTGTTAAAAATCCAAATCTAATGAACTTTAAAAATGAGACTTGATTATAAGTACAGAAACGTATGTTGGAGTATAGCTGTTGGGGGTGGGGGAGTAAGGGTGAGGTACTCCATTATGGTTTAATTGTTTAATTCAGCAGCTCAACAATGTCATCAAGGACTCAGATTTTTCCCATCTTTGCTCTCTTAGGATATAACCCAGTCTCACCTCTGGGTTAACTCCCTGTGTGGCCCACAGGGTCGCTGCTGCAGTCCCAACATGACATCCAAACGTGAGGCTTCCTGTGTGTGTTTCTTTCTTTAAGAGCATGGGATGAAGAATTCCTCACATCAGTGAGATCATATGATACATGCCTTTCTCTGACTTATTTTGCTCAGCATAATACCCTCCAGTTCCATCCACGTCACTGCAAATGGCAAGCTTTCATTCCTTTTGATGGCTGCATAATATTCCATTGTATATATATATACCACATCTTCTTTATCCATTCATCTGTCAATGGACATCTTGGCTCTTTCCACAGTTTGGCTATTGTGGACATTGCTGCTATAAACATTGGGGTGCACATACCCTTCGGATCACTACATTTGTATCCTTGGGTTAAATACCCGGTAGTGCAATTGCTGGATTGTATGGTAGCTCTATTTTCAACTTTCTGAGGAACCTCCATACTGTTTTCCAGAGTGGCTGCACCAGCTTGCATTCCCACCAACAGTGTAGGAAGGTTCCCCTTTCTCCGCATCCTCACCAATACCTGTCGCTTCCTGACTTGTTAATTTTAGCCATTCTGACTGGTGTGAGGTGGTATCTCATTGAGGTTTTGATTTGGATTTCCCTGATGCCGAGCAATAAAGAGGGCACGTCTTGAATGGAACACTGGGTGTTATACGCAAACAATGAATCATGGAACACTACATCAAAAACTAATGATGTAAAGTATGGTGATTAACATAACATAATAAAATTTTTAAAAATTAAAAAAAAAATAGCATGGGAGTTGGTTCCAGAAGCCTCGCAGCAGCAAACTCCTATTTTAGAGGCCAGATGTGTGTCCCACATCCAGCCCTGAATCGATCAGGACGGGGAGGAAGGGGAAAGTGGGCGACTGGAACAAGGCACACGATTGGGTTAAACTAATTTGCTTTTCCCCGTGGCCTGGGAAGGAGGTCACTCATTTTCACTAAGGGTCATTTCACAAACAAAACTGGTTTTCTCTTTGCATGGAGAAAGAGGTAGGAATCGATGTCTTATAAACAATAATGTTTGAAACATGAGAAACAAATGGTGTCAGAAGAGTCAGCGCTATTATAGGTCCAAGTAGCAAGTTCTGAGGAGGTAGGATAAGGGAGCAAAGGTTCATATACACATAAATACAGCTGTGTTCACAAGAGAAGGAATTAACATGTCATTTTATAGATGATCAATAACAAGAAACCATTCACTTTCTAAAAAGTAGCTAAACATACTAACATATGCTGATGCTAGGAAAATTCAAATATTTGAGTGTATACAAACATACACATATCAGTGTGTGTATATGAATATATAAAATAGAGATAGAAAGGAGATAAGAGATAGAGACAGATACACCAAAGCTAGGTAGTCATTCAAACCAGAACCTCTCAGATACAATAATTTTTCATCAAATAGGTACGGTTACAGACATGGAAACAAAATTATGTTGTTTCAAAAGTCAGTAGCAGAGTTACACTGCTAAATCTATTACACTTAAATACTGACACTCTGAAAAAGATGAAATCCAAGAATATTTGCACCATAAAGGAGCGTGCGCGCACACACACACACACACACACAAAGTTGTTCCTTATCTTTCTCTAAAAAATTTCCTACCAGAATAAAAGAGCAGTTACAAAAATGAGAATTAGCAGGACTCAGTAAGAACTGGATACCATTGGGTGTTGAACCCATTCTAATCTCTGATTCTTCTAAATAGAAAGATTTTCTTTTTAAAAAGATATAAATAAGCATCATGTGAGTACTTCTCTATCACTACTGCGGATAAAGTTCTAATGCACCAACAACCACTGCCTCATAAATCATTCCAAAATAGATAAAAATCAGTAGAAGAAAGAATCTAAGCAAAGATTCATGTAATTACAAAAAAATTTTTTTCAATTTATACTTCAGGTTGAACCAAACCTGCAAATAGGTCTCCCTTTGAAAACAGTAGCAGAAATGTGCATATAAGTGATGAGGTGATGGAAGGTGCTCATTTTATCGCCTTTAAATAACTGAGAAAGGAGTATTTTAGGAGTAATGATGTAATGGAATGAAAATATAATAATGAACCCCAGAAAATTATTAATGTGACTTCTCCCCCATTGCCATTTTTTTTCTAGCCAAAATCTGCACACAGCTTGTCTCTGTTGAAGGGTCATTAAGTTCATGTCACCAACATCCGTGAATATATATTATCGTGTATTTTCTCTCTCTCTCTCTCCTTCCCCTCCTCCCACATACACATTCGTACACACACCCTTTCTTATCAATCCATCCACTCATCTTTGACTCTTGGTCTGTCTACGTTTTTCTCTTTTGGTCTCTTGGTCTTCCCATCTCTCACATTTTTCCCTTTCTTTCTTTTATATTTTGCCACAGTAGTAGGGTTGAATGACACTGGGCATTCTTTCTGGGAGGCGTAAACTTCTGGATGAGTCCTGAGATGAAGCAGTCCTCTCAGCCGTGTGGGGACTACACTCTGGAGTTTCAGGGATTACTACTGTACCCTACTAGGATGCTTGCTTATATGATCAGTGTATTTTACCCACTGCCTTACTCTTAAACATCAACAGGCAGGGAAAGATCACTAGATTTTTGAGAAAAGCCTCCAGCACAATCAAAAAAAGAAACCTGGAGAAAACAGAAACAATGAAGGAAGGAAACTAAGTTTATACAGAGAAATACAGATATTGACTACAGATGGTATCCAACTTAGAATGGTGCTACTTATAATTTTTTTTACTTTACAATGGTGCAAAAGAGATAAGCATTCAGTAGAACCCATACTTGGAATTTTGAACATGGATCCAACAAATTACAGAAAATATTCAAAACTTTACCATAAAATAGAGCTTTGTGTTAGAAATTGTGACTTTGCCCAGCTGTAGGCTAGTGCAAGTATTCTGAGCACATTTAAGGTGGCCTAGGCTAAGTTAATGATGTTCAGCAGGTTACATGTATTAAATGCATTTTCTTTTTTTTTTAAGATGTTATTTATTTATTTGAGAAAGAGAGTGAGTGAGAAAGACAGTGAGTGAGAAAGAGTGTAAGTGGGCAGCGGGAAAGGAAGTGGGAGAAGCAAGCTCCCCACTGAGCAGGGAGCTCAATGCGGGGCTCAATCCCAGAACCCTGGGATCATGACCTGTGCCAAAGGCAGATGCTTAACTAACTGAGCCACCCAGGCACCCCTTAAAATGCATTTTCAACTTAACAATATTTTCAATTTGTGATGGATTTACCAGGATATAATCCCACTGTAAACTGAGTATGATCTGTGCATAAAACAAGAACAAATATTTTAAGTATTTTCAAAAGGAAAAAAATTAAAAATTAAGAAAGAACCCTGGAAATAAAAAATATACTGGCAATTAAAAATTCAACAAAGGAGTTGGAAGACGAAATTGAAGAAACCTTGAAAAAGCAGAATAAAGAGATAAAGACATGGAAAATATGAAAATAAAGGTAAGAAACATAAAGGATCATTATAGGATGTTGAAGAGTAGACCCCAAAAAAGGAGTTGAAGGAGGTGAAGAAGTACTATCAAAGATATATTACAAGAAAATTTCCTAGAAGGACAGGAGCCTCTACACTAAAAAGATTTTTGAATGCCAAGTCCAAGCGTTTTTTTTTAATAAAGTTTATTCCTAACCACATCATTGTGAAATTTCAGAACTTGAAGGATAAAGAAAGCTCTGAAAAGCTTCCAGAGAAATACAAAGACAGGTTTCATAAAAAGGAATTATAATCAGAAAGATACTGGATTACTCAAAAGCACTGGATTACTCAAAAGCAATGTCTTCAAAATTATGAGGAACAATGAGTTCTAACTCAAAATTCTATACTTTCTCTATCATTTAAAATGAGGATCAAATCAAGTTATTTTAGACATGCCCAGACTCAAACAAAAAATGACCTTCAACACAACTTTTCTTTGGCAACCAGAAGAGTGTATGTCTTTAAAAAAAAAAAAAGAAAAAAAAGGACGATAACATATCAAACCTACAGAGAATATGGGTCAGAGTCAAGAAAAAAGGACTCAAGAAAAGACTCCAGGATAGGTCAGGAAGCGGGAAGGGGTAAGTCTCTGATGATTTATTTGATAAGTTTAACCATTTGGGAAAATTACTGAAAGCCATGACAAATGTTCTAAGATATTTTTTTTAAAAAAATAATTGATATATAGTCAAATAAAAGCTAATGGAAAAAATTCATAGGCAATTTTTAACTCTAGGGAAAATAAAAAGTTGTAGAAGGAAAAACATATAGTTATAATGGTATAGTCACTATAAATGTAATGTTAATTACTGATGCAACCAAAAATTGTGAAATGGCTATATTGAGAGATTATGGGATAAGAAGATACAAGAGAGATAAATACTAATATAACGTGCATTCAACAGAAACTGTCTAAAATTGTTAAGTCAATAAAGAGCAGTTAAAGTGTATTATTTTAAAATATGGTAAGTACATTGATTATAAACTCATACTGATTTTGTAATTATACATGTGTTTACTTCAACAAATACAGAATTAAAAAAAAAGAAAACTCCCCACTGATAACAAAAGGAGATATGAACAAAGAAAAACAGGATAAGACCAGCATTCATTCAAATCCAAAAGAAACAGTCAATATAGTCAGTTTTCAAAAGAAAATCTTGGCAAGTAGTATGGTCTTTACACTTGGCTATTTTTCCCTGAAAAGCAGCAGAACATGTCCCCTCATCAATCAATCACTCTCCCTCTCCCTGGAATAGCTCTTTGGAATATATTCCAAAGATCAAGTCTTAAAATCATTCAAATATTATATTCAGACATTAAGAGGTTAGATCTTGATGAATTTTAATCAGGAATTTTAATCAAACCTTCAGAAATTGCTGCATTGTCTTTGAGAAAAAATTATGCATTCTAACTAGCTATTAAGTCTTTTTAATTGTTACTGTGACATGAGTATTAAAAAATCTAAATTTAAAACATCTGGGCGCCTGGGTGGCTCAGTTGGTTAAGCAACTGCCTTCGGCTCAGGTCATGATCCTGGAGTCCCGGGATCGAGTCCCGCATCGGGCTCCCTGCTCGGCAGGGAGTCTGCTTCTCCCTCTGACCCTCCTCCCTCTCATGCTCTCTGTCTCTCATTCTCTCTCTCAAATAAATAAATAAAATCTTAAAAAAAAATAAATAAATAAATAAAAATAAATAAATAAATTTAAAACATCTGCAAAATACAAAAACACCCTCAATGAATTAGCAAATGAGCAACAACTATAACTTCTATGTATCAAAGAAAGTTCCTTTCCTGCAGGATCTGGACCATGGGAGGTAAATACTGATTAATCATATATTTATGTTAATTGAATGATGAATTATGTACTCTAAAGAACTATGCTTACATTATATATAAACAACAATTTACACTGATGCATGGTTGACAAGTGTCTGATTTATTAAATCAACAAATGCTCTTATAAATGTGTATAAAAAGATTTTATATATCAGTTCACAAAGAACATATTGATTTAGTGAACTACATAAATATATGCAAATCTAACACTTAGACAAGACTACCCAATAAAAAAGTAGCTATATAGATTTTTGTGTAAATTATGAAACCCTTGAGTAACAATTTCATAGGCAAAATATATGCATTCCAGTATATGGAAACTGCAGAAATCAATCACTCCATGCTACTAGCATCACAATGGACTATAAAAAATGAATGAGGAAATGTTCAGATTAACCAAATTTTATTTAAATAAAAGTACTCTGAAAGCATAAGGTATTTGACAAAACAAGAAGTATTAATACTGTTCTTTTTCTTATTATTATTAGTAATAATATTATTATTGCCTCCATTTATTGTGGGTAAAATTCTAAGCTCTGAATTAAATATTTGTGCTTGTGTGAGTTTATTATAACAAGTTATTATTTCTATGTAGAAATTAGAGAGATTAGAGACCCAAGATCATGAAGACCCTAGATTCAAACCAGAACTTTTAGACTCAAAACCCTGGTCTTAACCACTAAAATTATTAAGCAGGCTTGTTTCTGACATTGACCCTCACAAGAAGTTTACAATCAAAAGGCTCCAGGGATAACCAAATGGGATAGGAAGACGATTAAATGATTTTAAGGTAAATGAAAATTGATACCAGACATGAAAAGTTTTGGATCCCATAAACCAACTATTCAGAACCTACAGTTTCTAAAAACATTTAAGGAAAATATTTAAAACCCAATAAAAGATACACAAAAGAATATAAAACTTCACAGAAACAAAGTTCTAAACTTTCAATAAATTTAAAAAATGTTCCAACTCATCAATAATCAGTAGATGCAAATTAAAATAACAATGGGATATGATTTAACATTATAATATTGATATGAACTTTAAAATGTAACATAAACTACTGGCAAGAATCGGGGAAATGGTGACTTTCATTCTCCCTGAAACATAAAATGATACAAACAATTTAGAAAGCAATTTTGAATATCAGCCTATCTTAATCCAACAATTCCACTTTTAAAATATACCCAAGAGAGAATCTCGTTCAAGTATATAAAGAGACATACAAAGATGCTCAATAAAATTAATACCTATACTAACTTGAAATAACCACATAATAGTGGAATACAATAATTCCACTACAATGAAATTGATATCAGATCATCCAAGGGTTTAAAAGTGAATATATATCATGTTTTACGGAAAAGATACATTTCTGGCATGCTGTATTCAAAATATGTGTGTAGCGGCACTGGGAGGCTCAGATGGTTGGGCGTCTGCCTTCAGCTCAGGTCATGATCTCCAGGTGCTAGGATCGAGCCCCGCGTCGGGGTCCCCCTCAGCAGGGAGTCTGCTTCTCCCTCTCCCTCTGCTTCTCCCCCTGCTCAGGCTCTCTCCGTATCTCTCTGTCTCAAATGAATAAATAAAATCTTTAAAAATATATATATGTGTAGGGCGCCTGGGTGGCTCAGTTGGTTAGGCGACTGCCTTCGGCTCAGGTCATGATCCTGGAGTCCCGGGATCGAGCCCCGCATCCGGCTCCCTGCTCAGCAGGGAGTCTGCTTCTCCCTCTGACCCTCCTCCCTCTCATGCTCTCTGTCTCTCATTCTCTGTCTCTCAAATAAATAAATAAAATCTTTGAAAAAAAAAAAAAATATATATATATATATGTGTGTAAAGTGAATAATTCAGGGTCTTCATTTTGAACATAAAATTATTTATTTATGACTTTCTTCAAATTACACACTTCTTCAGTACTTGGAAACACATCCAATATTAAAGAATTCTTTTACATATATGTGGTGGAGACATCATAATAGGACTAACAACACAAACTTATCTGTTTTACCAAATACCAGGGTTCTTGAAAGAAGAAAGACTGTAAATCAAAACTAAAAATTAAGAAGTTAAAGGTTAAAGACACTTTTCGGGCCCAAACCACAAATAAGTATATCTTGAAGATTTAAAATTCAGTGAATCTTAAAAAATTTACACATTCCAAAAATATGTCTAACCTAAACTCCCACTACCTTCCTCCCAATCCTCTTTTCATAATCTAACAGAGCACTTCACTTATCACTTATATTTCCCAAACATACAAGCTCTTCAGTTCCCAGTGCCTTTGTAAATGCTCTTCACTTTTCCTAAAATGTTTTTATCTAATCCTCCTGATTGGGTCTACCCACTTCATCTTCCAGAATCTTCTTCCTTCAAGAACTTTCCCAAACTTCTGAGACTTCCTGTCTGGATGCTAGCTTCTCCATTCTTCTATTTCAGTAATTACTACTCTATCTTATAGCTATGTGTTTACCTGTTGGTTTTCTTTAACTGGACCATCCGTTATTCAAAAGCAAAGACGCTGTGTCTATTTATCCTTGAAATCACCATTACCTAGAGAATTGGACTTAGCAGATACATACGTGTTGGCTAAATAAATGAGTATCATGCTTAATGAATGCAAAGGGGCGGGAATAATGTGTGGTTTTAGGAAATTTAAAAATAGTCACCTTCCTAGATAATGGTGAAATCATAAATATAAGTTTACCCACAGGGGTTTATAATTGGGATGTGAGTTAATTTATTATTATTATTATTATCATCATCATTATCATTTCTGTTGTTACCATTATTACCTCTGGTTTGAATAATCACTCTATTTCAATCTGAAATTATTGTAACACCTACATGAGCAAGCTGTTCTGACCATCAGCAATCTAACAATAACCTTGATTCATGAACACTATGACCCTTCACCTCTCAAAGATCCTATTCAATTCAAGCTGACCAACATCATCCAGCTCTTACTGTGACAATCATATTGTAGCAGGGAGGAGCGTTAGCTCTGCAGCCAGTCTGAAAGTTCAAATCCCCATCTGCCACTTCCTACTTATGTTACCTAGGACAAGTGACTTAATCTTTCTATGTCCCAGTTTCCTAATCCATAAAATAGATATAACAGTGATGCCTCATTTAACAGACTGTATTAAGTACTACATGAATTAATACATAAAAAATATTTAGAATGGTGCCCAACATACAGTAGGTGTTCATCAACCATTATATATCATCACATTTATAGTGTCTACCTGTAAAGTTTGAATCACATATTTTACAAGTTACCAGTAATATTTGTCATGAAATATACTAAAATGTCTATATAACAGGAATGTCAGTTGCCTATAGTGTCCTTTCTTCCTTCCTGAAAAAAAAAGTCCTAATTTCTTTCAAGTATCCACTTCTCTTGCTTCCAAGACTTAAGAGTAAGATGGCCCCATCCTTAGCTCCAAATTGGCCCAATAAGAACGAAAGAAAGGATCTGAATTCCTGACTTACATGACGGACTTCCCCTCACTCTTTCCATTGAATCTGAACAAGCAAGTAAGCAAAATACCAGTTGTTAATGGCAGCCATCCTGAAAGCCGGAGGAAAACCTGCCTTAGGATGAAGCCTATATAACCAGTTCCTTGATGACATACATCACTTAGCCCCTGCCGGCAGCTTCCTGCAGTTCCCGTCTTGCATAATAAATTTCCTTCATTTTTAAGTCAGTTTGAGTCCCAGCATTTTGTTATTTGCTGTCAAAATATCATAAATGAAGCAGAAGCAGTGTGTCTGGCGTTTCTTTGTAACAAAGGTAACCTGGCTGAGACAAGGATATCATCCCTGACATGATCACAACAGACTACCACTCCAGTAAAGAACATACTTTGTTTAGGGTTAAATCCCCATATGCTGCCCACGGTGTTGCAATTATAAAATACTGTATCAATCAAAGACTTGCTTAGCCCCAAGAATTGGTAAAAGGTGAAAGATGTATACAATCTGAAGAGAAACCAGAGTATTCTTAGCCCCAAGAATTAGGAAATAGTTCACTGACATCTCACCATTGATAGAGAAACTGCTGGTCCCCAGCCACCACTATCAAAAAGTACTTTGTAAATCCTAATATTATGCTGGCTAGAGCTGTTTATTACACCAATCCCAACAAATGTATAGTGCACGTTCGTTTTAGTTATTGCCGTAATACTTAACATGTCACGAAAATGGTGACCAAGTACACTCTGACACCTTAGAGAGGTTCTCACACTTTAATCCTCTCAGTATTCCCCCGGGATTCAAGTTAAAATACAGGTTTCCAGGCATCACACCCAGCAAACGGGATTCAACTGTTCTCAAGTGGGACTCAGAAATCCACATTTTGCATGCACTTCAGTAATTCTGATGCAACCAAACCCTGAACCACATTTTAAGACCCACTGCCTGAGACCAGATTAAAATATATATGAAGGAAATCACAGACACCTGGCAACACATTACAAGGTACCTTATGATGACACTCAAGTCCTAGCCCAGTCCTGCGGACTCTTTATAAACATATGCATTTTCAGTTCCTCTGCTAGTTATCTCCGTATCACTTAGATCTTATTTTATCACCTACACATTGTTTACATTGTATCTGCAGAAACTCTTTTATTTTTATTTTTCAATTGGTTTGCACTTTGGTGCCTTGAAATAATACACCTAGATCATTTCTTAGTCCATCAATTTCTGTCAGTAACCTGACTCCCCGCTACCCTTCACAGCTGAGCCAGATATTACAGAAAATAGTCCCTAGATGTTCGGCCAAAAGGTATCACCAATGTTCTTTTCATCTTTTACTTCTAAAATCACACATTCTCCTGAGCCATGCTGACAGAGAGCAACTAACTGTCTTAATCAGTGAACTATTTCTGAAAGTAATAAAAGTACTTGCTTTTAAAACTTCATTTTCAACAATTTATCTCTATGTAATTACGTTTCCGATTTTTATATGCTTTATTGCAGCTCTCCGATTTTAAAAAGAAAATGAGCCCAGTTAACTAAAAATAAGTCAGTCATCTTTTATCAAATTAGTATTTTTCTTTTCTCACTTGTGTGACACATTAGGAAATGGCAATTAAAAGAGAAGCAAGCTAATTAGCTACCGTGGCTGCTTTCCTATAATCAAGTGAAGCACGTAGATACAGAAAAACTACATCTCACTCACATGTAGAAAAACCCTTGATTTACTCTGGAGTCTGGAAACTCATCAAAGCATAACACAAACCCAAAGCGAAGCTCCTCTACAGCACTAATCATGACAATAATTACAATTTTAAAGTATACACTCTTCAACGTTTAAAACAAAAATGTCCACCAAAACATTTTCCACCGTGTGTATTAGTGTCAATCCGCCTTGAGGAGATAATCAGAATAGCAATAAGGGCACTGGTTCTGGCAGTCTGCAGTCTGTCCACTTGTAAATGTCATACCCACCCCCCGTGCAGTATTCAGGCTTCCACTCGCTTTCTAAGGAAGCAAATTATTAATCATTAAGTAATCCTCAATTTAAAAATTACACTGCTCGAAAGTAATCTTGCAACTCTACACATAGATCAGCAAATCCAGACTTCCAAAAACATTTTAAAAAACCATTCTTCATGTTTATTTTAAAGCAGCACTGTCCAAAAATAATATATAACAAGCCACATATGTAATTTTAAATTGTCACGTTAAAAAGATAAAAAGGAAGATAAAAATCAATTTTTGGGCGCCTGGGTGGCTCAGTCAGTTAAGCGTCTGCCTTTGGCTCAGGTCATGATCCCAGGATCATGTCCTCGGATCCAGTCCAGAGTTGGGCTCCCTGCTCAGCGGGGATTCCGCTTCTCCCTCTGCTCCTGCCCCCACTCGTTCTCTCAATCACTCTCTCAGTATCTCTTTCTCTCAAATAAATAAATAAAATCTTAAAAAAATAAAAAAAATTAAATAAATGATCAATTTTAATAATATATTCTATTTAGCCCCATATATCCAAAATAGTATCATTCCAGTATGTGATCAATATGAAGATTATTAATGGGACATTTTACATTCTTTTTATTATACTAAATCTTTGAAATCTGGTGCATAGTTTATACTTAGAGCACATCTCAATTCAGCTACAATTCCAGTGCTCAAAAGCCACTTTTGGCTTGTATCTACCCTATCTTGAGGTGAGCATTTAGGGAATAACAATTAAGATAAAGGAAATGACTATATGCTCACTTAGGTATTAATACCTCAGTCAGGGTAGCTTTTCAAAGATGGTAGAAAAACAAACAGTATTTTCTGATTATGATCTGAAAAAAGACAGTTAAAATGGCCTTTTTTGGATAGTCAGTTCATGATCAAAATCTACATATGCCAAGAGAATTACTGGGATATATAGACATAAGAGCTAGCCACAGGAGTCAATAAATATCAGATCTCCCATCTAGAATGAGAAGAACTTCGAGGTACCTTGAGTCTCAAAGGCTGAAGTAAGCCATCCTCCTCAGCCTAAGGCAGATTTGACACCCTGTCTGTGGAAGGCACCTACCTATAAGACGACTTCTAGCTACAGGGAAGATTTAATGCGAGTAAAGAGGGCAAGTTAAATAAATGTTAAATAAAGTTCAAAATAACAACAAAATCAATCGTTTCAATACGTAATCAATTAAATCTTAAATTTTGCCTTATGGAGTGGTACTTTCTCCTATAGATCATGTCTAAATATGGAAAATTAACGTTCAAAAAAATGAATGTTCAGGGGCACCTGGCTGCCTCAGTCGGCAGAGCGTGGGCCTCTTGACCTTGGGGTTATTGAGTTCGAGCCCCATATTGGGCGTAGAGTTTACTTAAAAAAAAAAAAAAAAAAGGCAAAGAATAAATGTTCAGGGTGTTATAAAATGAGGGGCCTGGGGGAACTTTAAGGATCCAACACAGAACCTTTCATACAAGAAAAGCAGAAGTTGCAAGATACTAAGGTACCAATCCATGGACATCAACAAGCTTACTGAGAAGCTGTTAGTTGTTATTGAAAACGTATTGTGAGTGTATTTAAATTTACTCTTATCGTGACTACATTGTTGTTTCTCACTGAGCTACGTCAGTGATAGGGCCTGAAAACCCTAAGTGTTTTCGTTTTTGTTTTGTTTTTTAGTAAAACATTTTTTTTATTTAAATTCAACTAATTAACATACAGTGCCTAAGTGTTTTAATCATACCGACTTTTGGTATATACCATCTTAGCAGCACTGTATTGTACCTAGTGATATCCACGCAACCAATGGGCTGCATACCTAAAAGTTAACACAGCCACTGCTGGAGAACATCCTCTACATCTGACCCTTTCTGTCTAAGTACCAGTGGACGTTCTACCTTCCTTCCTCTACTTCATGACTCCCGCTTTACTCAGAAACCAAACTAATGCAAATGGCTTGATCTAGGTTTTTTTTCTCAGATTTCAGTATTTTCATAGGCCCAAGTAAGGTGTGGAAAAAAGAACTGTAATGAAACAACCAAATTAATAAAAAAAAAAAAAACAACTGGACAGCACGCACACAAGCAGAATGAAGACAAAGCCATCAACGAGGTCATACTGTCTAAATAGTCAAGTGATGCTGGAAACCACAGAATTCCAAAGATGCTGTCCAAGGCAACAGTGTGTTTGACTTGGAAGGCCATGACTGAGGTGCTATAAAATATAAGGCTTAGGCAGTTAGTAGGCTTTGACCTTCAGAATAAAATCTGGGGAAGCTGAAAATGGTACAGTATTACCTGGAAAGAAATTTCCTGAGCTTGAAATGCAAAACCAAGTAAGCTTTTTCTTATTTTACTCTTCTACTAGTTTTTTCACACTCGTCTTCTGGCAATAAAGTCTAAGCTCTCTGCATAGCTTGCCACAGCCATAGTTTTACATTCACCAAGCCCATGAATATAAACAAGCAGACTACGATTTTAATTTACTCCCATCCTTTAATGGTTTCCCAGATGAAGGATTAAGAAATCTGAGTCCATTTATTCAGACTTGTTTTTTACAAATAAGCAAAAAGATCGGTTTCTAAAAATTAAAAGGGGGGAGAAAAGGGCTTGTCTTTTAGATTTGTTTTCCCCGCCAAGAAAAATCATGTGCTGTGGAAAAAGTCCTGAAGTGAGCAAGAAAGTGTGTCTTGCACACCAAGTGCAGCCCCTGCATGGGCACAGGCTATGTGAGGTGGGATCAGTTCTTTCTCTCAATCTCAGGTTCCCCACCGATGTGACACCGGAGATTGTTCAAGCTTGGACACTGAATCTGGGACATTTCTGGCTTCTCCCTAAGAACAAAACTGGAATAGAAAAGGCGACAAACACCTTACCTCCTGAGCACTGCAAACTTTTTTTTTAAGATTTTATTTATTTTACTTGAGAGAGAGAGAGAGAGAGGGAGAGTGTGTGCGGGGGCGCAGGGGGGGGGGGGGGGGGGGCGCCGCGGCGCACAGAGGGAGAGACGAAATCCCAAGCAGACTCTGTGCTTGCGCTGAGTGCAGAGCGCAACGTGGGGCTCGATCCCACGACCCTGAGATCATGACCTGAGCCGAAACCAAGAGTTGGAGGCTTAACCAACTGAGCCACCCAGGCGTGCCAGCACTGCCAGCTTTCAAAGAGAAATGAGAGAAATGAAAAGCTGGAGCAGCACTTGGAACAATGAGGGATCTAGGGGTTATCTAGGCCAACAGTACGAAAATATCTACCAAAGGCTCTTTTCTTTCTCTCTCTTTTTTTTTTAAATTCCAGTATTATATTAGTTTCAGTGTTACATTAGTTTCAGGTGTACAATATAGTGATTCAATACACTGCTCAGTGCTCATCATCATAGGTGTACTCTTAATCCCCTTCACAGTTTCACCCTTCCCTCCATACCTCCCCTCTGCAACCACCTGTTTGTCTTCTGTATTTAATACCAAAGCTTTTTAAAAGTTCATTCTGTTAAATTCATTCTCTCTTCACTAAATGCTATGAAATTAGGATTTCCTTATATCACACTAATTACACAAAAAGTTCCTACGACACTTTGTCGTGTTTATGTCATATAGTTTCCTAGTCTCTCATTTTCATTACATTTATGGTGTAATTGAGGTGGTAAGATAAAGGAGGAAAATATTCCTTACAAAGTTTGAGTAGTTAAACAATAACAGGTTTTTGGTTTTTTGTTTTTTTGTTTTTAGAGAGAGAGAGAGAGAGAGAGCACGTGAGCAAGTGGGGGTGGGACAGAGGGAGAGGGAGAGACAGAATCCCAAGCAGGCTCCACTCCCAGTGTGGAGCCGGAGCAGAGCTTGATCCCAGGACCCTGAGGTCATGACCTGAGTCAAAATCAAGAGTTGGCACTTCACCAACTGAGCCACCCAGGGGTCCCAACAATAACAGAATTGTTAAAAGAATGAAAGCTCAAAAACTGAAAATGTTAACTCAAAGTGTGTGAGATGTGTGTGTGTGTAACTGTCTGCAACATGTAAATGCCCAATAAATGTTAACCATTTTTAATGTCACTGTTCTCTTTCTTGATACTTTTCTGAATTATTGTCAACTTTAAAAATCCAAGGTATCACTAAAGGCAATGCAGCTTCTCCTTCCTTTGAAATATTACTGTACATGTAAGTCAATATCACACAACACTCACCTTACTTACACCAAATTTCTTCATTAAACTAAGTTTTATCAACTCTGCCCCAATACAGTTTTCTGGAAAACAGGAATCTCCTTAACAATTATTATATCACATTTTTCACAAGAGCACTAGATATATTTCATTGGCTATCTTTCGCCTGATTGCATAATGAAATCTAGCACATTCACTGTGCTAGCTGTTAATTCCCAGCAGCCAGCAAAGTGCCTGCCACATAGTAGATGCTAATAAAAACTTACAGAATCAATAAATTAGAGATGCAGTCCACTCTTCTTTTCTAGTAAGCCTTCCCCAAATGACAGTATTTTTCCTTAAGAAGTAAATTAAAAACAAACTTCCATCCCTACATTAAGAATATTTTGAAAGTTCAGGGGCGCCTGGGTGGCTCAGTCGTTAAGCGTCTGCCTTCGGCTCAGGTCATGATCCCAGGGTCCTGGGATCGAGCCCCGCATCAGGTTCCCTGCTCGGCGGGAAGCCTGCTTCTCCCTCTCCCACTCCCCCTGCTTGTGTTCCCTCTCTCGCTGTGTCTCTCTCTGTCAAATAAATAAATAAAATCTTTAAAAAAAAAAAAAAAAAAGAATATTTTGAAAGTTCAAAATCCTAAGGCAAAAAAATAAAAATAAAAATAAATTTTTACTAAGAAAAAAGTCTTACAGCAAATATAAACTAGGCAAATGTAAAAACAAAACTTTATTAATGGCCTCCCATTTTTGACATAAAATCTTCAAAAGAAAATCTCATAAGGTCTCCAGATGAATACTTTTTTAACGAGACAGTATTGCAATCTTGAAAAGGCCTATTACTCAAACACTAATGTCTGGCACAAAGGCAAAGCCTCTCAAAGGCTTGCAACACCGAAACTGCTAGAGCAATGGGCTGAACATGCAGGTAAGTCATTCATGAAGATGCACCAGCATCTCACGTGTGAAGAGCACCATGTGAGGTGCTACGCAAACCACCACAAAAATGAAATAGATAAGACAGGTTCTGTTCTTAAGACAAGGAAACTCTATGACCCCATGATAAATGGTGTGACAGATACCTAGTTTTTCAACCTCTCCTCCTTTCCCTTCGATCCAATTAAGATCAACATAGGAACAATAATTCCTATGAATAATTGAGTAGGCACTCATTTGCCATATTGATAAGTTCACTACAATATAGTCATTTATTCCTCCCCACAACCTAGTGAAGAAAGTCACTACTGTGATTATTTCATAGTTTAGATATGAGACTGAGGAAAGGAAAGATTAAATAACAGGCAAAGGTCCGAAACGTAGAAAAATAGGAAGAAAGATTTTGAAATTCTGAAGCCAGGCGTGAGTAATTCCAAAATCTTACTCTCTGACCATGTCTTTGTTTTACTTTCCCAATCCTAGCGAAGTATACAAATGTCATAGCTGCCCTAACGTCACACCCGAGGGCATCTCCCCTTTGAGGCTTTCTTCTGAGAGGCAGGTGTGCGGCCAAGGTGGGATGTATCAAAGGACCGGAGAACAAACAGCGAGCTCACTCAGATCAGGGCATTTGACAGTTTTGCTCTCCACGGCTGAGAACACAGCCTGAAATGCATTATTTGATGCTTCAATTACTTCTGCAGGAGGCTTAAAGCCGTCTGATACTATACTAACAAACAACAAAATTTCTAACCAACTCTTGTTAAATAAAGTAGAGAGAGAAACTGGGTGGAAGGGTAGAGCAGTGCTGTAGCAATGATATTTGAGATTCTATACTTTTTTTTTTTAACCACAGGTAAGAGAAGTCGGAAACAAAGGTGTCATTTACTAGATTTTTAGTTTGGAATGAACCAGGGTTTTCTGACTTAGAATTTAAAATACTTTTTAGAAAATAAAAATGTGTTAGAGAATGAAATAACAAAATGAGAAGTCTTGACAACTGTCACTTCAACAGGCAGGTGTGAATTTTAAATGTAGTATTGTCCCAGACGCTACCAATAAAGTAGGAATTTATCTAGTTAAATGATTATTTTACTTTCATGTTTTATCAGTGATCACAGATCAAGTTATTTATTGTCACAAAAGACTCGGTCTAATTATGGCAGTTGTATGATTATGTATAATATGTACTTTTCAAAAACGTTAATGTCCTTTCTTAGAGAAATTAAGTAAGATTTAATTAAAAATTAAAAGAAGATGCTTTTACTTCCAAAAGGGCCAAATTTAAGACAATTACATAAATTGTACAACTAAAGATGAATATATTTTCATCAGGTTTCAAATCGTATATTCTGCGAATTAGTCCCCAAATTCAGGGAAACTGAATGCTGTTTTATTTAAAATGTCAGTTGTCAAAACAAGAAAAAAAGTATTAGTTTCTGTTTACGAGCTAAAACAATCACAACTCCACAATTACACCCATTATTTTCATGAGTCAGAGCTATAAAAACAAGGTCAAATTCTGTAATTTTTTAATAATAAAATTAGGACATAAAAAAGTTCCAAGTTTCTAAACAAGAAAGGAAGAAGTTCTAAATGCTGTGTATAACTGTGTTACTGAACAAAAACAAAAACAAAAATTCAATATGTACCCTATCTATAGCCTTTTGAGCAAGCAAGATCTTCCCAGATGGGACTAAGTATCCCTATCTATGCAGAACAGTAAACAGTTTATTTTGCAGTCACTAATCAGTACGTGCTTTAAATGGTCTTTCCAAGCAAACTTTGTCTCTTTAGCAACCTTATAAATTTTCCAGACTTCAAAAGACCCATTCGTATTAGCCAAAGTCACTTCAAATCTGATTATTCAAATTGTAAATGTAATTACATAATCAGAGTGTCATACATATTATTTGCCATTTGTGGAAACTATGCCAAGGAAAGCAAATTAATATTTATAAAAAGGACTGAGATAAAGAAGAATATTCTTTTTGTTAGAAAAATTAAAGGTTTTATCCCCAAATAAGCAAATCCCTGTGCTTAGAAGTTTGTTTTAATGACTTCCCTCAATCCACAGCTGTCACATCTAGTCAACACACCCCACCCAACAAATCCAATCAACATCAATCCTACTACGCTGCTACTGAGTTTCTCTTCAGTTCATCCACTTGTCCCCATTCTTATAGCCACTACTCTAACAGCATCCGTTATCAAATATAATTATATAAAACACTTTCCATCTTACCATTCTATTGAGAAAAAAAAAAATGGGTGAGAAAAGGCCCAGACAACCTAGAGTTAACTGAACTCCAAAAGTTATAATCTATAACTTGAATTCATGTCAGTCAGTAAAAATAAATCACATTTAAAATGAGAATGAGGGTATTCAAACAATGTAAGACTTAGCTATCAATTATAATACAAAAAAATTCTCCATGGCATCATCTGGGGAATTTCCATTGTCTCATAGACACAAAAATTCAGAAACTCCAATATCATCAGAAAGTGTTTTAATGAATACTTAAGATGGATCTGGAGTACTACCTGGAGTGTTGTCTAGTAACTACTTCAAGTATGAGAGGGAGGATTGCTAAGTGTAATGATTATCCTGAGAGAAGGCTTTTGCTAAATTAAAAAAAAGTCATGGAAGTTTATGAAACAGTAGCTGAATTAACATTACTGCATTAATTTAATATCATATCCATCAGGGGAAAATATAATTTTGAGAAATGATGCCCAACACAAACATTCAGTTATTAAGCATGAGCAACAGTCAAGAAACTACAAGCGCTCTTAAAGAGAAAAACAAACATATATTCTAACTCTTACTAATTTAAATATTTGCCTTAAAGCATTATTTAGTAAATTTAGGTCATGTTATATTTTATTTCCTTGCAGTTGATCAAATTAAGTCTCTAATTTCACTGCATTACAGAAAAGCAAAACAAAAATTTATGTTTGGAAACCACACGCCTCTCAAGGAAAAAAGTTTTTATGTGTAAACTTATTTCATCTACCAACTGTGAATGAAGCAATCTACAGAATAATCAATAGTTAAATGGAACTTGGTTTTCCCTGCAAAGAAGGTTTATCCTCTTCTCAGAGAACTTTAAGGAGGAAAATCATATAAAGATAAGTTATTTTCCAGCATAGTGGCAAAAGATAAAAATACCAGCTTTTTTCACTCCTAAACCAGTGTAATTCTTTTTTTCTGGAAGCTAACTCTGGCACATCTGGCCGTTGGTATAGAACACATGTTGATGATTTAAGACTTAGTCCATCTCTTGACCTTAAACCAGTAACCACATCTGAAAGCCTCATTTTTCTCACCAGAATGTCTACAGCTGGACTTTCAGAAACGGGTATTGTATTTAGTCTGGTTTAATTCACTAATTTTCAATGAAGATGGGTTCCACAAGCCACTGATGCCTATTTATGGAACTTTTACTTATCCAATGGGTGATGTTAACCTATCAAGAATGTATCGGCCAGAGAAAGACAGTGAGGGCCCTCAGCTGCATCAGAAGACCTCCAGTGCCCTAGCAACTTGCTACTACTCAGAATTTGGTCCATACACTGTCCAGCAGCATCTGTTCATCTAGGAGACTATTAAGAATATCACATCTTGGCCCGCCTCAGACCTACTGAATCTGAATCTACATTCAACAGATGCTCAGGTAGTTCCTATGACACTCCAGTTTAAGATTTAGTGCAGAGCATATTTGGTTTTTTTCATCATTTTGATAATGAAGATAGAACTATAAGTAATTTGGCTGATCTACAAAGGTCTCTCTAGAACCACAGTTAGGAGGAATCCTAAGCAGGTGATGTTGTCTTAATGAAGATGGCTAAGTAAACATATGCTTCCTCTGATCTGAACACCTCTTTACACTTAGGCTCTCAAGTCCACTGGGAAACTGGGAGGCAGCTATGGAAATGATTCCATTGAAAATGTATATACACAGGGGCACCTGGGTGGCTCAGTCATTAAGCGTCTGCCTTTGGCTCAGGTCATGGTCCCAGGGTCCTGGGATCGAGCCCCACATCGGGCTCCCTGCTCCGCGGGAAGCCTGCTTCTCCCTCTCCCACTCCCCCTGCTTGTGTTCCCTCTCTCGCTGTGTCTCTCTCTGTCAAATAAATAAATAAAATCTTAAAAAAAAAAATGTATATACATACGGACACTTTGAAATTGGTAAAGTTTTAAATAACTATTGGTATGGTGATTTCTTCTAAAGATTCCCATTCTGCTAAGATCTATGTGCTTTAGGTAATGGGCTTGGCAAGGGAGGAATCCAAAGGATCAACAGTGGTCCTTCCCATGTTCCAGCATTGTAGGCCCTTCTCAATCTTTCATTCACTCGGTCAGCCATGTGACCCATGCTTATTCAACACCACCCATGTCCTGCCATGTTATGGATAATATAGGCAGCAAAAAAACAGACCTGACTCTGTCTGTATGGTTCTGAAACAGGTTATCACCCTCTTCCAGCAACACCACAGGAGATCCCATGACACCATGGTGTCCTCATTTCTTGAACACAGGGATGTAGAAAAATCTTTCCACTATAGTTCCAAGGAGGCAAAGTAAGGAGAATTTTTCTTCAAAGAAACTTCTTTTTTTCCTGTGAAACTAAGTAAAATCCTGTTCTAAGTCTTCCTAACAGGACACGTCTTCAATAGATTTACTTAGTACGCTTTTAACTTACTAGATAGAAGCTAAAGATCATCTGAGCTATCACATCTTACATAAATAACACCCAGTCTTCTATTCTTTTTCCTTCCCCTCAATCCTTTCAAGGAACCCCTGACCCAGGCTTCTTTTCAAATTTTTTTGGCTTCTTTTTATTTTGTCTAATGTCTTTTCCTTATGTTCAGAGAGAGGGGGTAAAGCGAAAATCTCATCAGGATTAGAGACTGATTATTTTTTGAGGAACGGTCTCTGGCTTCTTTCCTGCTCTCCATTGTGCTGTAGGGGGAAGAATCCCATTTCTATTGAGATTCTGCTGCATATAAAATATCCTCAGGTATAATTTTTGGCTTTATCTAAGGCAAAGGGTCATTTTATCACAGTAATAAGTAGTGAAAAGATGCTAAGGAATAAGAAGGGGATATGAAGAACCTGCTAGAAGGTAATTCATTTGAATTATATTTCAATTATAATACTCACAGATGTTCTAAGATTCCCAGAAAGCCCTGAAAATACAGGAAACTTTAGATTAGTATGAACACCTAAAGTGCAAGAATCATGTTGAATTCATCTTTGTTTCCCTGGTGCCTATGTCTGCTGGAATGGTGGATGAGGAAATCAATGAGTAAATATTTTATATATTTTGTTCTTGGAGGTTTTCTTATCTAAATCTCCAATTTAACCATGAAACACTAATTCCTTCATTTATTTATTCATGCACTTAATTGAGAAACAACTGCTGAGCACCTACGTGTACCAGGCATTGCACTGGGCCCTAGGAATGGTGAGCCACAGACATGACACCATAAGCCCTTGCAGAGTTCATGGTCCAGAGAAAGAAACTAAACTTTGCTCATATAATCACATACAAATGTGTAAAACTGCCTTGCAATGCAATGAGAAATCTCTTGTAGAATTTAACTTAAGGAGAGACAGAGAGACAAAGGGTTTTCCTATATGATACTTAAAGCAGTGACCAGAAGCATACAAAGGAAATTAAAAAGGAAAGGCAGTGCCACTGATCCAACACAGCGATTATTATCATTTTTAGTAAAATTATAGTTAATAAGCCATATGCTAAATTACATTATGGATAACAAATGAGAATTTTTTTTTTTTTTTTTTTACTTTTTTATTTGAGAGAGAGAGCAGGAGAGGGGGGAGGGTCAGAAGGAGAAGCAGACTTCCTGCTGAGCAGGGAGCCTGATGCGGGACTCGATCCTGGGACTCCAGGATCATGACCTGAGCCGAGGGCAATTGCGCCACCCAGGCGCCCAGAATATTATTTATTTAAAAGATACAAAGATATAGCTCTGAGTATCCACCAACATCGATCACCACCAACACATTTATCAAGAAAATGATACAAAAATTTTGGTGTTTTTTTTTTTCCTGGAATAAGCCTTTTTAATTTCCTAATGTCTCGATTTAAGTACTGATTTTCTTCTTTCAAATACTGTTGGCCAGGATTTCAAATAAAAGAGATAGGATTTCCAGATAAGATTTTGGCATTTGGTTTAATAACTTTCCAAAAACCCTTGAGCATTTGACTCAGAAGGATATGACTTTCTGATGTCCTATCTGAGTGACAGCTGTGGTGGCAAGCTGGGTGTCAGTATCGTAAGTGAGAATAAGAACACCGAAGGCCAGAGCAGTAAATCCAAGAGCACAGAGATAAGAAGGTTGCGTCCTCAGTGGCTGATTGCCAACTAAGTTTGCAAAAGCATAAGAAATTCCAACAGCTACAGAGTCAATTAAGAAAGGGGCAAAGCAGATGAAGTATAAATGTAGAAATGTTGAAGCCAGAGAAGTGATTAAAGAAAAAAAAAACAAAACTAGGAGTAATGTGGTAAAATCAAGATGAAAGACTTTACAAAAAGAAGACACAGGGACGCCTGGGTGGCTCAGTTGGTTAAGCGTCTGCCTAAGCGTCTGCCTTCCGCTCGGGTCATGACCTCAGGGTCGTGGAATTGAGTCCCACGTCGGGCCCCTGCTCAGCGGGGAGTCTGCTTCTCCCTCTCCCTCTGCTGCTCCCCCTGCTTGTGCTCTCTCTCTCTCTGACAAATAAATAAATCTTTAAAAAAAAAAAAAAAAAAGAAGACACAAAGGAGAAGGAGGCAGATGAGTGAGGGCAGAGGGCAAATAACAATGGGTTAACGGGTAAATAGGAAATAAGAAGCATATAACATTATTTCAAGGGGAAAGAGAACAGGAAATATCTAATGGGCAGAAAGCACCGCTACTTTGTTTTCCGATAATAGAATCATGGCTGCCTTCCAGTTTTCATCCTTTCAAATTGGAAGATTATGGGCTAATCATTCAAGAAATGTAATGGATGTGTTCCCTATACATTAAAATATGGTACCTCGGATACCCAAATTTAATTTAAAATTTGTGACAATTTTTCAGTTACACAAGTTTAAGCTAATCTTAAAATAAAACTTTTAAGCTTTCACCCCAGTAAAATTTAAAAGAATTCTGATCTAATTTTTGCTATTATTATTTCGCTAAGGCAGCTCAAAGAGTGACTATAAAGTAATAAGAGATTAACCCACAGAAGGAGCTATGGTATGGCTGATCCTACCCATTCCTTTGCTACATTATCTATTTGAAATTAATTCAAAGTAACTCTTTTTCTTATCCTCATTTAAAACAAAATCTTTCATCTCCCCTGTATAAGCATCAAATTACATCCTGAGTACTGATGTACAGACTTAATTTATAAGATTTACATAATTCCTAACAACAAACAGCATGCATTTTTTTTTCACCTAAATCACGCCTTTGTTCAAAAATAAACAGTATATTCAACTGAAATATATCAAAATAATGCCATGGTAGGGAATAATTTAGAATTCACCCAAGTGAAAATTCCTGAAATTTATATTTCTCACAGCAACTGTAAATCACAAAAAACATTGCTCAAGTACACTAAAGCCTGAATTTTGCATATTCAAAAGTAAATCAACTTGCAGTGCTTCTGGGAATAATGAGCCCATATCTGCTGAGTAATTTTTAAATCAAAATAATTTATTATTAGGAAAAGAGGTTAGAAATAATCCATTACCAAACTATACAGTGAAGC
Organism: Phoca vitulina; assembly: GCF_004348235.1. Lineage (NCBI taxonomy): Eukaryota > Metazoa > Chordata > Mammalia > Carnivora > Phocidae > Phoca > Phoca vitulina. The sequence goes on along the minus strand of NW_022589720.1, from coordinate 36,088,205 downwards.
AAGGATGCAAATATCAAAAAGAACAAAACTGAACCCTAACCAAAGGAAAACAGTAACTACATTTATTTTTTAAAAGAGCCATAAAAGAAAGGCTTATTGAAATATTTTGCTTTTTTATTAACAATAATAATCATTAATTAATTAGTGCACATTATTAGCACAGATTATAGAATCTATCCATTTGCTTTTATGAAGTGTGTCTAATAAACATTCAATTAGCTAAACTACTCAGACTCCAACAGTCATTTCAACCTAGTTCAATACTTCAGGAGGTCTGAATGACTGAGCGTGAATCTGGATTGGTTGTTACTTTTTTCATTTTCTAAGCATTGTGGGGGCTGCATGGTCACACCTAAAGCTCAGGCCTATCTGAGCACTGACAATTCAGTATTGTCAAGACACTACGTTTGTATCCTGGGTTGCTGATTACTCTGTAGAGTCTACATAAGGAGTCTCTACACGTGGTCCCAATTTCTGGAAGGAGGAGATCTCAAGCAGTACTGTCATACTCATAGTTAAAAGCAAGGTTCCCAAAGCCACCCTAAGGAAATGCCTCAAGGACACCAAACTTAAATAAGCAGAGGTGAAACCCCTCCACAGGAAATGTCATTCCAAGACCCTCTGAGGGGATTTTGATGAAAACCAGGAGAATCAACCAACCATGAAAACATATTCACTATCAAGTAAATAAATGCAAATTAAAATTATGAGATTCAACTTTGCGTGTGTGTAATGGACAAAAACAAAAAAGAATTCGAACATCCTTGCATGAGCTAAGTCATGAGAGTGTTACCGGATGTGTAAATTGGTGTCACTTTCATGAGAGCAATCTCACAACATGTATCAAAAGACTCAGAATTTTCACTGTAGGAATAAACAGACAAGTGCAAGAAAATACAAGTCCAAGGATCCTTGTTCACTGCAGGACAGTGAGAGCAATAAAAATATTGCCTCAAACATAAAGTGTGGTACATAAGTGGTTATAAACAATGATTTAGGTTACTGTGGAAAAAAGGCTACTTGCAAAATGCCACTTAGGAATTCAGGATAATCCTTCTTTGTATAGAATAAATTAAAAATGAGAATGAGAGGAACAAGTGTGTACACACGTGTGTGTCTGCATGGTGTGTGTATAGAAAAAAGCGTTGAAAGAAGGTATATCAAACTGTTAACACATTATCTTTTGAGTGCTGCAATTATAAGCAATTTTACTTTCTTTTTCACACCTTTCTGCATTGTCAAGGTTTTTAGAGTAAATATGCATAACTCTAAAATCATGGGCAATATAGATGTGAACATAACAAACCAAACAAGCTTAGAATTCTATAATATTACCTCAGACTCTGAACATGTTCTTCTATAAATGTAGTTATGTTCTATCCTGAGATCAGTTCTGACCTCCCAAGACAGCCAAAACAATCAGAACACCTGGACAGACTTAATTTCCTAATGGCTTCAGAACAAGGCTTAGATTCAAAATGCTGGCTACATGTAATCCATTCTATGCCTGAGGATACTTTCAACTATAGTGCTGAATTAATAAAAGATGAGAGAACACTGGGGCCATTAACAGCTACTAGCTACTACCTGTGCTTATTCACGTTTTATTTGAGATAGGCCGTTGGTAGTGGAATCTATGGTCAGTTGTAATAAATAATTAAAGGCTAGGGACAACAATTTTAAATAATTCTTTCATTTATTATCAGCTGATAATTTGGTTTAAAATCCACCAATGGCATTTTAGTTTGGTAATCATCTTGAGAACTCCTAGGTTTAATTTATACACAAAATTCCTAAGAGCAGTCTCCAATATCCCTACAATAAACATTTTAAGAGCTGTTCTTTTCCTGGGCCCCCCGTCATTTAGAGACACAGATAAGAACAATATAAACCACTGCTGCTTCAGAGAATTTAAAGTCAAGAAGGGAATATAGGCAGGAAAACCAGGAATTATACATCATTATTTTAAGTGTTAAAACAAACAAGCATAGGGTGGCTTGGGAGTGCAGAGTTAAGTGTCTCTAAGACAGGGTGATGACTGACCAGGTGTGACTAGGTAAGCTAAATCTTGAAAGACAGTAAGATTTAGTCAAATGATTAGAGAGTAAAGAGTATTAATTTTTACCGTCCTACGGAAATAAGAGAAAGTAATCATGGGGACAAAGGGCATTTCTCATCAGTAGGCCTGTCTAATTATGTCCCAATAGCATTCAGTCCTTCATTGAAAAGTTTTGATTATGTACTTTAACTCAGGCACTGTGCTAAGTGAAAAAGAAACTGTTCCTGCCCTCAAGGAATATAAAGATAGAGTCATAAACAGAGAATTTTAATTATGTGATCACTATCCCCATGTGGCTGAGTATCCAAAGCTACGGTAACATCTAGGAAGAGACATATAATCTAATTTTGAGTGTCTCAGGGAAAACTTCTTAGAGGAAATGACATCTAAATTGAAATCAAAGCAAACAAAAATAAAATTTAAAAATGCAAAATAAAAATAAATATCAAAAGTAAAGTGGTGGGGATTAGTGAGTTATGGCTAGGAAGGTCAAGAGATGCCTAAGCACAAAGGGGCTTTTAATACCAGGATAAAGAGTTTAGATTTCACTCTGTGGTCAGCAGAGAAACTAGAAAGGGCTTTAAGAGAAGGAAGTCATGTGATCATTATTTATACCTAAGAAAGATTATTTTACTATGGGTGTAATGGAATGGAATAGAGCAAGACTGGATGAAGAAAGATTAATTTGGAAAAGGCTTTTGGAATAATAAAAGTAAGGACTGGTGGTGGTGGTCACAACTAAGAAGAAGTTGTGATGGAAAGTAGCCACCATTCAGTATCAGCCATTTGACAGATATTAAGGAGTTAAAAATAATCAATGTAAACATGGTGATTAATTATATATGTAAGGTGTATGGAAGACAAAGGCATCTTGGATATCTCCCAAGTGTTTCATATGGGAAAATATGGGTGAGTAGAGGAGTCGTTCAATGGCACAGGGGGTAGGAGATGAGACTCATTTTTTGCATACTTAGTTTGGAGATTCTTAAAATGTCCAAGTTGTGATGTCATTTAGACAGGGGGATATACAGAAGATAGATCTGGGCTGAAAAAGAGATCATAGTGTAAGAACATGAAAAATGAAGGTTCAAGGATTTGGGAGATCTGGGACATATAAATATAGATATTAACACAGGGGGTTGAAGAGATTTCCCAGAATGTCTGCAGTGGGTAAAGGTGGGAGAACAGGAGGGAAACATTAAGTTACACTGACATTTAAGGAAGTGAAACAGGAAGAAGCGTCCCTAGAAGGATGCAGCGGTCAGAGATACGGGGCAAAACCAGGAGTCCATCACAGAGGCCTGGACAAGAGAGCATTTCCAAATGGAAACTGTGGCCACAGTTGCACAAGTCAAGTAACAGCTGCCATCGATATAGAATGCTGTCAGGCTGAGGAGAGAAGCTGAGTGAGGATGTAAAGAAAAGAACACAAACATTAGTCAGAAATTTGCCTTTGGAGGGGAGGAGCGCAGGAACAAAAAGAGAATAAGAAGAGAGTTTTTATTCGTAAACATTTTTTTTTTAAATACAGAAATGAGCCAGTGAGAAGGTGAATGAAAGAGGGATAAATCAAGGAACAGATGTGTTCCAGAGCCCAACGGGAGGTGTTAGCACATTAGCTACAGGCTTCTTCCCATGAGAACGAGTGATAGAGGAAAGGATGCTCTAGAACACAGTCAGGTTGTATACACCTGGCAAGAAGTAAAAAGAGTTGCTACCTCTTGGTTACTGATTTTCATGTGAAGTTTGATGGAATGTGTTCTGGAAGAACGTGGAGGAATAAGAGCTTTGAGAAGAGTGGAGAAAAGAGGAAGAGGAAGTAGTATGGAAAACAGGAAAGCTAAACAAGGAAACAGACCACACTTGGTTCTCACTATTCAACATTCTTTCAACGATTTATGCAGTACTTGACATGTGAGAGGCTCGGTGAGGCTGGAGATCATACACTGATCATCACTTCCGAGTCTCTACCTAAAGAAATGTTTATCAGCCCAGGCATAGGAGTGGAGTAAGTAGGCAGATGGGTCTTTAGATGTAGCTTAGCTAGATGGGTCCCATAGAAAGATTAAAAGGAAGTTGAGAGGATATTGCCAAATGGGTCTTTGGAAATGATGAAACACGGCTTAAAAGGGAAGGGGGAAAATGAGTAGGAGGAAGTTAACAGAAAAATTAAATGGACCATGAGATCAGAGGTCTCAATTAAGCAGTAGTAATAACATGACAGCGGAAAAGATGGAACACCCACACTGTCAGAGAATGAGGTATGTGTGTTAAATACACCAAGAGTTTAAGCAGTTCCAGGAGACAGCAAATTCAGAGTGTGACTATGAAGGTTAACACGGTGAAGGTGTGAAAATACTAGTGTTGAGACAGTCAAAGAATCAAGAGTCCTGTGGATATCAGGTAGGTCATAGATGTGGATCCTTGGGAGTCACTCGTGTGCTGAATTGGGGGCTGATTGGAAAACCGCAAACCATGTGTCAAAGTCCTCAGGAAAGGAGGGCGAATGACCAAGTATTTGGTACAAACCAGCAAGAGGGAAAAGGTGGTACAGGAAAACAGTCAGCTTTACAAGAGCCAAAGATTTCACACAGGATGGAAAAGAAAGCACTGGGCATCTCTTCCTTCTCCACACCTCTTCACAGTGGCTAATCCAACCTTCTTAATTTCTATTCCTCTACCTTCTTTAAGAAAGAATGGAAGCCATCAAGTGAGAATCCTTTTATCTTCTTGCCATCATACATAATTAGCTGGTCCCGGCTCCCAAATGTAAAGCAAAAGGGTGTGAGCCTATGAAGAGATGACCTCAGGGAAGGCCCAATCAATCCCCACCCAAGGTTAGAGACTGATGAGACTTATTGTGTCTGCACCAGCAGCCAATGGCTAGAATGACCATGTTTCAAAAAAATCTTCCAAGAGAAAACATCTGCAATCCAGGTACATGGTGGGACATAGACCTCATTTAAGACTTATCTCAGTCTATGGATTCCAAGAGACCTTTCTACCAAGTGAGGTAGGAGGTGAAGGGATGAATTAGTCCCCAGGAACCTCACCAAGTATTCAGAAATTATAACATTTCCCGGGTCACCAAAAAATACAGCAGAAACAGTAAAGCTCACCAAAATTCCTTTTGCTCCCCCCCTTCACTATAACCCTTATAGTTGGGCAGGTCTACTTGACTACTGTGAGCTGTGATATGCAATAGGAAGTGATGTGTATCACTTCTGGGCAGAGGTAATGAAAGGCCCATGTAGAATGCTCCAGGTTCTTTCTTTACCTGATATGGAGAATAAGCAGTGTGTGTTTCCAGATAATGCACATACAAGATGGAAGCTCTTCAGTCTGACTCCACAAGTGATGATATGGAGCCCCCACCAGCCAAAAATGAATATAGAGAGTAAGAGAGAAATAAACCTTAGAAGTGGCTCATATTTCATAATTATTTGGTTATTGCAACATAAGAAGGCTATACTCATCAAAAGTAGAAAACTTCCATATTGACCAAGAATACCCAATGTTGTGATGGCTGACAGGAGTGGATAGGGTAGAAAAAAGGACAGAGTAACCAGCTTAAAGTTTCAAGCAACTCAGGCTCCTAGAAAATCTTATCTCCAATAACTAGTGGACTAAAGAACCTCTTCCCTAGAAGGCCAGAGGGTCAAACAGCAGCTAAGCCCAAAGGAATAATGTAGCATCCCCTGAAGAACTCATCAAGAAAAAATATTCGTAACTAAACATCTTCCCAAACCCTACTCCTTTCCTTTGGCCCAAACAAGGAAGCAGTTCTGAATGATGATATTTGTCCAAGATCAAGTGCACCAAAGCAATCACTTTCTTATTCAAGTGCCTTGGACCACAGTATTATAATGTCCTTAATTTTCTTAACTGACAAGGCTATAACAAAAGGAATAAAACAGGGGCGCCTGGGTGGCTCAGTCGTTAAGCACCTGCCTTCGGCTCAGGTCGTGATCCCAGGGTCCTGGGATCGAGCCCCGCATCGGGCTCCATGCTCGGCAGGGAGCCTGCTTCTCCCTCTCCCACTCCCCCTGCTTGTGTTCCCTCTCTCGCTGTGTCTCTCTCTGTCAAATAAATGAATAAAATCTTTTAAAAAAAAAGAAAACATATTTAGTCACTCATCATATATAAGTGGTTT